>NC_052505.1:81565816-81783270 GCF_014356525.2 Nilaparvata lugens | reverse complement strand
CAAACTTAATAAAGAAATCTCTTTAACAAAACGTGAACACATAATAAAAAAAATTGCCAACTCAAAAAATGACATAAAATCGAAATGGAAATGTATTAATGGAATTTTGGGTAGGGCTTCAGACGATTCTGGTAGCCGAATTCTAAGAGATTTATCCAATAAATTCAACAGTGCATCTGAACTCTGCTCAGCGTTTGCGAAATCTTTCATTAATAATATTAGAAACACGTCACACCTTTGTCCACTCATTCTTAACGACACTGTCCACATTCCACCTAACTCCAGCTTCTATTTAAGGAAGGCCCGGGTTCATGATATAGAAAAAATAGTTGGCAAGATGGACAAAAATAAATCGCCAGGTATTGATGGTATTGGAGTACTGGAGCTACAACTCTTGAAAGATCATTGTGTGCTCCACTGTGTCGTATGATCAATTTGTCTATTTCTAAGGGTATATTTCCTGACTCCTTGAAAATCTCAATTATCAATCCAATTTTTAAATCCGGGAAAAGAGACAATCTAGATAATTACAGACCAATTTCGAAACTGTCTACACCAGAAAAAATATTTGAAAGATATTTACTCACAAATTTAAATAAATATCTATCTGAAAACGATATTCTGTCCAATGCCCAATATGGTTTTCAAAAAGGAAAATGTACAGAAATACTTTTATCAAATTTTTCACATAAAATCAATACTTTCCTGAATAACAGATATCATGTGTTAGCCATATTTATAGATTACTCAAAAGCATTTGATACCTTAACCATAAAATATTGTTAGAAGACCTCAATAGTATAGGAATAACTGGCAACAGACTTAGATTATTTGAGAGTTATTTGAAGGATAGATATTTTAAGGTTAAAATTGACGACAACCACAGTGATTTGATCAGAAATGATGATCTTGGAGTCCCTCAAGGAAGTATACTGGGTCCAGTTCTCTATAATATCTATGTTAATTCCATATCAAGTGTAATAAGACATGGAGAAGTTTTATGTATGCTGATGACACGGCTCTACTAGTCGCGCATAGAGATCCAAGGGCGGCGGAGCAATTACTCCAATCAGATTTCAATCGAATTCTCAGATGGTCTCATGATAGAAACTTGGTAATTAACAAGAAAAAAACAGTGTTAATGCATTTCAAATCACCCCATATTAGATGTGAAGGAACTCCAAAAATCTTTGTTCACAACACTGTAAGTGCCTCTTCACTAACTCTTTTGAAAACTGTAGTTGTCCATCTCTGTCTTTGGTCAGTGATACACGTTACCTTGGAATAATGATAGATTGTAGCATGAGATGGCATTCTCAAATTGACAATATATCCAAGAAACTCCAGGCATTAAGCGCTAAAATATTTTATTTACATAAAAACATCACTGTTGATTGCCTGTATTTAATTTATAAGTCGTTAGTAGAATCCATTATACGATATGGAGTTCAATCATGGGGCTGTGCTGCAAATTACTTATTATTGAGAGTAGAGAAAATACAGTTGAGGATCCTAAAAGTTATTTCGTCTAGAATACCCCATCTAAACTTAAATTTGAACAACCTTCAAACCCTACAAATTTTTTATCAAACTCTGACACCAAGAAATTTTTACACCTTCAAAATAATAGTATTTTTCAAAAATAATTCCACTATAGACTTCTAGCTCCTCCTGCCCATTACAATTTCAGGTCACCAATAATATACCAAATTCCCGGTTCAATAATATTTATGGAAAAAGATCTCTGCTCTACATAATACCTTTCCTTTTCAACAAACTACCCGCAAACATAAGAGACTACTCAAAAACGGATGTAATGATCTATGTAATAAACAATCCCAACTTGATTTCAACCCAGTGAAATCGAAATGAGAATAAAACACAGTGATAATAGTACTCTGAATTCTGAAATAAACAATAAATATTTATTATCATTATTTGAATAATAATTTCTAATAGGCCTGCGTACGATGAATTTTATTTTTCATCTTTCAAATAGCTATTCCGCTGGTTTAAATTATTATATATATGTTGTAAAGTCACTGCCGCCAGCCTGAACGACTAATAATTTAGTAATATTAATATTGTATAAAATACTTCCTACTTATTCCTTCTTTTATTCCTTTTAGTTCTTAATTAACTCCTTATTTATCATGCTTATAATAATGTTATTATTAACTCTATTACTCGTACTTCTGATTATTATGTTCTTTTTATTTTCTCATTATTATTGTAATTCCTTTTTTTCATTTCTTGTATTCACGACAAACAGCCTAATTTATTTTATTGTACTTTATTTAATTTAAAGTTGTGTAATTTTGTTTTGATATGGCACCTGCTGAAAAACCCATGGGTTTAGCAGGACCCAACATTGTAAAAAATTATTTTCCAATAAAAAAAAATTATTTTCCAATAAAAAAAAAAAAAAAAATGTTTTAGGAAATACAAATTTGTAGATGTGTTTATTTCGTGGTAATAATGTGAGAGTGCTATTTTTATCTATTGAATTGTGGAGTAGTCATTTTTAATTCTATTTTCACTTGTCTGTAAGTGTCTAGATGTTGTAGATGATTCGGTAGACTATTGAGAATGGATGGTACAAAATATTCTGGTACAGCTTTTCCTATTTCAGTGAAGTATTCTGGTGTTCTATATTGTGTGTGTCTGGTGTTGTATCTGTTTTCATTGGTACGTCGATAAGCATTTTCAAAATAGTATTTCAGCAGTATTATTAATAATAATAATAATAATAATAATAATAATAAAAATAATAATAATAATAATAATAGGATCGAGGTAGTCAGTTATGAATATATTTAAATTTTCATGAGACAAGAATCAACTTTGGTATTTCTTAGGCTGGGTTTACAGCAAACGAGCGAATCCTTGTCCCGAACAAGGATTAATAAAAATCTGGATCAAGCCTGTTTGAAAGCTTTAAAGCCATGAGAACTAACATTGGATTCATACAGTTTTGGAGACATCGTTTGTATGTATTTTACGCTCCAGAATCCGTGCTCTAGCTTTGTGCTCGATTGGTATAGCCTAAATCCAGCGGTTGAATTGAATAGCCTATTTCTTGAAGTTTAATCATGTATGCTTTCCCTTTGGTATTTTACGTTATATCTGTATTTCTCAGTATTCGACTGTATTGGTCTGATTGTAGATGGATATATTTTGAAGGATCATCACAACGTTAAAGAGGCATCGAAACTAAGATTCAGTGAATATAACCATAGAGAAACAATAGCGTAAGTAGATATCCCATGATATAGGGAATTTATGTCGAAACTTTTACTTTTATCTCAAGCCTATTACTGTCGATTATTGTCATTTTATACTGTTTTGTTGGGGTGATAGAATATGAACGGCACAATTTGAGAGACTACCAGCGTCACACAGCTGCATGGGAAAGAACTACGTGAACTATCGGCTTGGGATAACAGTAAAAGTTGCGACATAAACGTCCTATACCATGGGATATCTACTTACGCTATTGTTTCTCTATTATATAACATTGCGAGAATATCGGGTACACAATGGCACAATTCGACTTATGTCTTCCATTGTATTTTGAAGTGATTTATTGATCGTTATAAGGGTGCTCCAGTTTTCATTCTCCACGGCCGTAGGCTAAGCTATTCAGTGTTATTGAGCTCCTGAATAAACAAATTAGTATTTTTGTCATTATGATAGTGTGAGGAAATACATTCGATTTGATTGAAAGTAGAGATTCAAATAGTAGAAATACACTTACTACCGAGAACTATCAACCACATCTACCGAAGTGTATCGTAATATTATATGTATCGTAAGTATATGAAAGTATCGATTGATTAAAATGAATTGAACATTTGTCCCATGCTTCAGGAACCTGAAGAGCCAGGTATTGAACAATATCTTAATAAAATAAGATACTGATATCATGATTGTCTCCCATATTATATTGATAGATTACAAATGCTATATTTATGGTTCGGCAGATAGTAGGAGGAGGTTCCCCAAACATGTGATTGTTATAATAAGAAGGCTGTACCCTTGCATATTATAATAGTTTGCTGGTAGTATTGTTTATTACAAAACTTTGTGGATAATGATTGTTTAGTTTGTGAGTAGGTAAATGGCAGTAAGCTTTTTTTCATAATAGTTTATGTCACAAACACAAACTTGATACATTATTGTCAGTGGTTTATGGACAGTTCACAGTGACTGCTGTTTACATCATCTACGTGTTGCAAAAAGTAATAAAGCTACTCGTCTGAAATAATGGTATGAGTTTCAATGCTCAAATGCTGCTGTGAAAAAATTCTGTGATCAGGCAATTTTCTGCCATTTTCCATTTTCTGCCATGGTCTGTACCAATATTGCTGATGAACAATTTCAATGAACTGATCTGCCGGAATTCATATCGAGTATCACAATAAATCATTTAGTAAAAAAGTTTTTATTCTCTGTTCTCGCTGAACAAAAAGCCCTGGATAAAGTTATCAAGTGATGAACATGTTTTCGTTACAGTATGGTGACTATTGTTGAAAACTTTACAAACTGAGGATGATATGGCCTCAAAATGCTAGACTACACTAGGTATTTCCATTCGATCCATTTCTACTGTAGGTAGAAATGGATATAAATAAAATATCCATAGAACAAACATGAATTTTGATATTTACTTTTTTGTAAGGCTACTACAACAATATTATTGAAATGAAAATCATTCAGTACGTAAGGCATACCCTTTTATATTTTATCAATGCAAAACATGTTTCAAATGGATAGAATAGGTTCATTCTATTTACATTTAAAAATGGCTGTCATGAGTCGGAACATGGTGTGCATTCATAAAATGTAAAAGTAGCTATACTGGATGATATTCATGTTATTTCATTACATAAGCATTGTCTCCCTTCATGTCTCCTCAATTATTTGAGCTATCACGTAATCCCACTCCCTTAGTCCAAGTCTGGTTGATAATAACGTTCAAGTGATTTAAGGGATGCAACTCAAAAATATTTAATGTAAGCCTTAGTTTGTGATACGTCATTTAAAAAGTCTTATTCAGGAAAAAATCTGCAGAGAGTATCAGTTCATATCTTCCCGATCCCTTTGCAAAATCCGACACACCAAACATTGATTGATAAAAATCAAATGCATTGCCACGTTAACATATGCATCGAAAACGCGTCATGATGGGATTCAAGTGATAGCAGAATGCATGGTGTGCACAGGTATGAGTCTAACAAGCCAAGCCTACCTTGTGTATAACTTCCCCATTCCAGATAGATTCATGAGTTGAGTAGATAGATATATTATGTTGAGTGCTCTTCTTCAAAGTTCTTCGAAGGTTAGAGATTATTAAATGACAGTACAGTACAGTACATAGATGAAGATTCTGCCGTATATATTATATGAATTACGGAAACTTTTTCATTTATTTCTACAGGGCTATTTGGTAGTTTTTTATAGTCACTAGTACCCGTTTCATTACCCTTTAAGAATTTTGGCCATTCGAAACCTGAAACCCTAGAATAGAATAATCTTACGTATAAGTTTTATCTGCTGAAACGTAGTAGCCAAAATGATTAGGACCCTTGATAATGGTGTGAATGGGCGAAACCGATCTCAACTTCGAAGAAAATAGATCGGATATTCAGAATCTATAGAAAAATATAGAAATATTTTTTCCCGAAACAACAATCCTCATAAGTTCGAAATCAATATTGATCACTAACAATGTGCAAGGTGCATTTGATACTGTATCTTCGGAAGTGTATGTTTGATTCCAGTGTTTCGATTTTTTGATTGCAGTAGAATGGGAAATGAATTTACTTGAAGCTGGATTTTCGTTTGTGCGTAAATGCTGTCATTAACCAGGATGAGGATCTCAGGCTGGGTGGATTTCGATTTGTCTAAATAACATAGAAGATTCTGTTCAATTGTGTTTTAATGGGGGAGGTTGAGTTCATACTCTTCAATGGCAATATGTTGATACCATTAGAAATGTTTTGATTCACACTTGAAATTTGGACAATATGAATGTCAACAATGCTTGTCGTCGTCGACTGCGGAAGTTTACGCTCAAACGAAAATGCACCTTAACACTGACTTCTGTGTTTGCAGTGTTTTCAAGATGGCTGCAATCCGAGGTGACTTGAAATCATTGATCAAACTCGACAGGTGGTCTGATCCTGCAACTCCAATAAATTGTGAGTAGCAATCGATCATAGCCTACAGTAACACCGATTTATCTTTAAAAATTCCCACCCCTTTCACATCTAACTCGAATGAAACCGAAGAACACCAGAGACTGAGACAGAGCTTCCTGATTACTTTTTCTTTGAAAGAAAGCAATTTGGTGACTCAAGGAACTCATCTTTTCCTATTGCATTTACACTTCAATGATTGGTCGAAGCACTAGAACCTACCTCAAAGAGAATTCAAACACTTTCCTTTTTGATTCCAGTTTACCCAGCGGCAACCGTTTGAGGAAATGAGACTTCAATTATTGTATTTCATTAAGGCTGTGCAAAAGCTAAAAATAAACTTTCTATTGGTTTTAACTCAACTGAAAGTTATTTTTGGTCATTTTTAGTGAATTGAATAACTTTCTCAAAAATTGATATTTCCAGAGAATGTTTGTTTTATTCAATGAACAATACCATGAAGAATTCATCCTCTGAATCTCATAGATTTATCTCTTAGCGAATTTGAAATGCTCTGTCCCAAAAATTTGAAATTTAGGCGCTCATATCTCAAAAAGTAATGATTGGAAAAAAATGTTTTCCTGAGAAAACTTTTCCATTTTGATAGCTTTCTATTATGCTAATCGAAAAAGTTAAAAAGCTATCACCATTAAATTGTCGAAATCTTGAAATCTCACCACAAATCGAAAAACTTTGAAAAATATCACCAGTAGAAAGTTTATTTTTAGCCTTTGCACAGCCTTAAGGTTATGTACAAAACGCTCAAGCTAAATCTTTGTCTAAACCTTATTTTATATGGTTTTGCTTCAAAAGATTTGTTAATACAATGTGAATTTGACGTTGCTCATAACATGTATGTTTCATGGCAGTAAATTATTCATTCATTTTCAGAGCAGAAAGTAATGATTCATTCAAGCTTCAATTATTAATTAGTCAATTATAAAATTATTCAGAAATTGTAAATCAAGCTATAATAAGATTTGTCCTTGAGTAGAAAAAAGCTATGAACAAATCTCTCCAATCCTAAGAAAAGTTTTCTTGAATTCTTGATTAATCAGGGAAGCCCACAAAGGGAGGGTACGTTCTTTAAATTCTTGTGGGCAGGGAGGGGGGAGTTCAAAATCGAATCTTGGGGAGAAACAGTCCCAATCAAATTCAAAAGGGGGGGTAGCAGCTGAATTTTTTTTTTTTTCTATTTTCAGAAGGGGTGCGTTTTTCACTCCTGGATTAATATCTCGTGACAGTTTCAACTTGGAAGAATTTTCTCAACTTTTTCAGATAGCGATCGATTCTGTGATTGAAATGAATATTGAGTTGTTGAACCTTGTAAATCCCATACCAACTAACAATGAACAATCTGAGTCGGAGCTCATACAAATATGTCTGGTATCTCCATATTTCTGGAATTCAGATTATTAGTTCCAAGGAACTGATAACATTCCAGTAGATTTCGATTATGGATAGGGTACACATGGTAAACGAAGAGAGCTCTTCATTCAATTAACAATATCAGTTCAACATATTTCACTAGAGTGCATGGTTATCAACTTTCGATTACGGACTACAATGGTAAAATCACATAAGACGCTATCAACCTTGGATGAATAATTTTGTAATAATCGTATAGAAAAGTAGTGGGTTCAAATCCTGTCAAGAGGATGCATATTTTCACGTCACCCATCGCCTCTAATCTCATAACTAACACGTGAAACGTTCATGTGAACATCATTAAGCCGTGTCCACACTGAACAAATTTGTTGAAACAGTTTGGGCAAATTTTATTAAGTTTGACAAACAATGTGTGCCCGTGGCCAGTGTGGACGCGTCAACAAACAAAATATTTGTAAGTGAGGAGAACAGGTTTTATGTTTTACAACTGTTTTACAGCTGTCAACACTGAAAATCTTTGGAAAAACAGTAATTTTTCGTTCGACAAACAATGATTGTCCAGACTTTTTAAATGTTTGTCCCTGAGCTCCTCAACAAACATGTTTGCTGAACATGTATGTCGAACATTTGTTTAATGTGGACACGGCTTTATAGAACAATCCCCTGAGTATTTGTATTTGTTTTATTAGGAGTAGCTGGGCTTTTATTACACTGTACCTGGGCTTATACCTAGGGTTGTCCTCTTTTATTTCACATTTCTTATATTTTTTCTTTTTTGTTTTGTGTTATGTTCGTTCTTGAAATAAATGAACTGATTGATTTATTCATTCTAAAAATGAAAAATAAAATATCTACCAGCTACCAGAACAATAACACACTCATCACAAACTAGTGGAAAACTTGTGTGTGGATCATCTACAAAAAATAGTACACAACAACAACTAACTGTATACATACTCAAATTGATCGAAGTTTGATTCTAATCAAAGCTAAATCTCTCAGTTCAATCAAATTTGAACAGTAGTTAATCTTGTAAAACTCGAGAGGTGAATGCTGAACATTGAACAAGAGCAGAGTAGATTGCACAGCACGTCACCACCTGGAAACTGTGGAAACATCAATCCATCACTGCTACTGTAACAGGCGAGTCTGTCTGGACACTGAATAAAAAACTCAACTTCCTTCTCTAGACACCTTCTCTCCAACAATGACAGCTAACCGTAAATACCACTCCTAACACGAGTTCATCAAGTTTATGCTTACTACAAATTCATTACGCCATGATAAACAAGTGGAGATCATTATTCATTCGAAATTCTCAAAAACTTGAAAAATTATATTTTCAACTGGTGGAAAAAGTTTTTCGGAGTCTAATGAATGATGATGATAATAATATGAATTGTGCTCAACCCCAAATTCTCATCCGCAATGTGTCTTATAATTTTAAGGGAAATTTATTAAGGTATTATGTTCTACGATTCAAATAGGTACAGTAGTTTAAACTCGACATTATTAACTAGCGGGAATAGGGTGTCAGAGAGTAACCAATTCAATTCTAATGATGATGCGAAATCTACTAAAACCCATATTCTTATCGTCAATATGAAGAAACAGCTTACATCAGGGGTGTTCACGGAGGGAGACGCAGAGTGTATCCTTGAAATTCTTGGTGGAGTGGGGGAATGTTAGGAACAACTTTTTCTTCAAAGTTAACGAACTTATTCATTGGGAGGGCAGGTAGAATAGACAGGGGGTATTCAGGTGATTCAGTGTATTCAGGGGCGTCAATCAGGTGCGGCTCCAGAACTCTGACCTGAGGGGGAGCAATTAAGGTGGTTGTACGGGGGTTCCCCCTCCCTTTCGACTCCACCACCCTGTAAATTGTTGTAAGTTCTTAATCGGAAACAGCATTTGAAAGCTTTATTTTTCAATACTAATCAGATTTATGTATTTTTACTTTCCTTGCCCTATTACCATAGGTAAGGAAAGTATTGCTTTCCGAAAAAAATTAAGGTACCCCAATTTCTATACGTTTCAAGGTCCCCTGAGTCCAAAAAAGTGGTTTTTGGGTATTGGTCTGTATGTGTATGTGTATGTGTGTGTGTATGTATGTGTATGTGTATGTGTGTGTGTATGGGTGTATGTGCTTCTGTGTACACGATATCTCATCTCCCAATTAACGGAATCACTTGAAATTTGGAACTCGAGGTCCTTATACTATAAGGATCCCACACGAACAATTTCGATCAAATGCAATTCAAGATGGCGGCTGAAATGGCGAAAATGTTGTCAAAAAAAGGGTTTTTCGCGATTTTCTCGAAAACGGATCCAACGATTTTGATCAAATTTATACTCAAAATAGTAATTGATAAGCTCTATCAACTGCCACATATCAGTAAAAATTTCAGGAGCTCCACCCCATCTATGAGAAATTTGATTTTAGGTTCCCAATTATCAGGCTTCACATACAATTTAAACAAAACATGGTTGCCTGTAAAGTCGGTATACGGGCAAAAGTTTTACGTGACAACGACTTGAGTGGTAAAATAATTTTAATGTGAATATTCATTCGTATAGTAGGAAGAAGGATGAAATAATAAGTGTGTGTGTGTGTGGTGTGTGTGTGTGGTGTGTGTGTGTGTGGTGTGTGTGTGTGTGTGTGTGTGTGTTGTGTGTGTGTGTGTGGTGTGTGTGTGTGTGTGTGTGTGTGTGTGGTGTGTGTGTGTGTGTGGTGTGTGTGTGTGGTGTGTGTGGTGTGTGTGTGGTGTGTGTGTGTGTGTGTGTGTGTGTGGTGTGTGTGTGTGTGTTGTGTGTGTGTGTGTGTGTATGAGTGTATGTGTACACGATATCTCATCTCCCAGTTAACGGAATGACTTGAAATTTGGAACGTAAGGTCCTTCACTATAAGGATCCGACACGAACAATTTCGATCGAATGCAATCCAAGATGGCGGCTAGAATGGCGAGAATGTTGTCAAAATCAGGGTTTTTCGCGATTTTCTCAAAAACGGCTCCAACGATTTTGATCAAATTCATACCTGAAATAGTCATTGATAAGCTCTATCAACTGCATCAATTCTTATAATGGCAAGGAAAGTTGTGTGAGTGCGCCACACCAGATTTTTTATATTCAAACTAGACGTCAGGCTCGCTTCGCTCGCCATATCCGTCTAGCCAGTGGGCTCCGCCCCCTGGACCCCCGACTGGATCGTCGCTTCGCTCGCCTGCATGTGGACCTCAGCGGGACCTCTGTACCGAATTTGAACGTATTATGTACGTGTTAGATTTCGTCTCATGTTTTAGCCAGTCTTTTGGTCGTCCATCTTGTTTTTGTAGCATTTGAATCTACCGCTGCTACAGTCCGCCGACAACTTTCTCATGTGTCATGCGATCTCTGACGTCACAGTTTCATTGATCGCTTGATCGATAGTAGCGCTAGTTGTCGTCTGCTTCTTTCAATGTTTTCTAGTTTAATATTCGTCTATAAGTATTTTGAATTGTATTTTCATTGTTTTTGAACCTCCTTTGGTATACTTCAACAGTCACTTCAACCTCAACACCTTCAGTTCGCTTAATATCGATTTTATATGTTCACTTCATTCGTAGAGTTTGTGCTCATGACTGCCGTGGACGTCATGTTTCCGCTTTTTGGGCAGTTCCTGTTTCTTCAACCAGCAAGCAAGAAGGGTCACTTCTTTTGTACAGTCATACGATGTAACATCTCAATTTAACGCGTCCATCTTTGGAAAACTTTATCCATTTTCATCATTCATTATGTCCTAGTTTGTGTGCTTATTCAAGAACCATTCAACGCATTTTTCATCAGTGAACGTTTTTCAACCATATTTTCTATGAATTTAACTTACCTTTCGGGACTTTTCTACTAAGCGTCCTTTTTTGCAATTCACGCCATGCTTTCTGCGTACAACGTTTTTCAATTATTCATCACATTATTATTATGAACTGTAAGTAATTTCAACATGAATTCCACATGAACTTTCAACAATCCTCAATATGAACTTTTGATTTATTATTTATCACTTCAATTTTACTGAGCATCAGTACACACTTTTTAGCGGTTACATTCATTCATCTTGTATGCTCATAGGAGATACATTTTTCAACTTGGGAAGTCTTGTGCAAGTGCAGCTTACCTTATTCAATATTTCAACTCAGGAAATTTGCGCAAGTGCAGTTTGCCTTTCATTGTCAACCGCTACTCATTTTTAGCTACTCAGTCTTAGCTACTCATCAGTTATTTAGTCGAACTTTGTCAATCTCAATTCTTACTGATGCCAGTGATTTCATTCGTCAAGAACATTTTATCTCCTTTTTAAATATTTATTCACTGCAATTACATCAACTTTAGGACATAACCTCAAACATTTATTCTACGTAACTCATGGTGGAACCTTTTTTCCAATTAACATTCAACCAGTGAAACTCATTCAATTTGTGAAGTGCTCATTCGTCGTTATATTCATTATCAATTTTAATATTGGAACAATCTCAACTTTCAATATCTCAACGTACTCAAATCAAGTTCTCTTCCGCATCGGTCATCGTTTATCAGGATATAATCAAGATATCTTCATCGTTCAACTTCTATTAGCCCAGCAGCTGTCTGCAACTACAATGTACTTGACAGGAGTCAAGTTCCATCCTCGGATTTTGAGTCACCGTAGGCCTATCACTTTGGCAACACATCATTAATTATTCAGGGAAGTCTTATTCTATTATTCACATTTTTGTACTTACCCTCTCAGAGGCACTGTGTTTACTGGTAGTCTTCATCCCATCAATTTTGTTCCTGATTAACTTTTATTCCTAAATAATAACTATTTAAATACGATCAATCATTCAATTTTTTATCTTCTATTATTATTATTACTTATGTGTTCTACATATAGTAATATTCCCCATGTAACTTGACATGCGTTAAGCTGTCATTTCCCAGCCCGCTTATGTAATACAATATGCTGAGCTTTGTCTCCTTTCAATATTGTATTTGGTATTTTTCAACCTTTTCTATTTTTAATTATTAATCGAACCTTCAGTTCTGGACAGACTTTCTGCTCCTTCTGCTTACATTATAGCCAAGTTGCTATATTTGTCCTCTTTCAGTGTTACATAGTCAACAGCTTGAAAGCTTCAGGTACGATTGGATTCTACCTAAACTGAATTCCTAGTTTTCATTTGTTGTGAAATTAGGTAATTGTTCATATTCATATAATTTCTGTTTTTTCTTACCTTTAAGATTACTAAGAATTTTGCAGGACTTTTATCTAGGATTTTTGTCTCTCGACTGTTTTTATTAGTCAGGTTAAGAGTATTCATTTTTAAACATTGCTAAATTTTGTACTCATTGTCATTATTGTTCTATTATTAGTTTCAGCATCAATATACTCTTTTGTGTATTTCAACATTAACATTGATATCCCAACTTATCTTTGTATTTTACTCAATCTTTTGCGCTCACAGAGGTAACATCGTTTTGAAACATTGTATCAGTATTCTTAAACGTACTAGCAAAAAGTCTAGGTACAATAAACTACTTGAGTGCATTACTAATTCTTTTTATTTTCATTACAACTACATTAATTTTAAGCATTCCAATAGTTACATTCAAATATCAGCATTACATACGGATAATAAGAAACTTATTATCTATTATTCTTTAATTATTAGTCATCATTATTGCACTACTTTTGTGCATTTTACTTGTGCTCAGACGCACAGTAAACCAGAGGTATTTTTTCGGATCTACACATTCAAGGTTTGTAAATCCGCTCATAGCAAATAATGAAAAGCTGTCAGTGCCTAGATCAGATATAGATCTCATCTATACACTTTCACACAGTCCACTACTTTGCAGATCGGCCTTACAACCCGGTCTACTGACAGTCAACATTATTTCTTGGTTACTCCGGGCCGAATTATTTCTTGGTCCTCGTACGGGCACGGATCGTCTGGCATCCTGTGGTGATTCGTAACTATTTTATTGGATTGCTAATTTTCAAGTTTCTCTTTGGGTACCTTAATTCTTTTTAAGTCCTCTGTAGTTAGTTGAATATACCCAATACAGGTAGAGCAGTCATCGTCCATGTTTATCAACTGCATTCTAGCATACATTAGTCTTACATCATTCTGATAATACTCGTATATATTTCAGTTATCGAAGGGTGAACCAGCACTGTGGCCAGAAAGGTACACTACGTTGTATCGGCGCAGTGAACCAGCCAACCTGTAAACTGTTCGTGGACCCAGACCTGAGCGAGAGCCGATTCCAAGCACAGAAGCATTCAGAACACTGCTGCACCTCGCATCTTGCCAAGTCTAAAGGCAACTCATCTGGGGACCGAATCAGTCGCTGGCTATTCAATTTGTAAGACCGAACCATTTATCAACTCTGTAAATTCATTTTACCGACATACCTTTTGTAATATCTTTTCTCTGTGAGCGTCATAAATTTTTTAGGATTACTAATCAATTCTTGCTATTTCAAGAGACTTATCTATTCATCAATTTACTTAATATTTTTAAATGCATTGAATTCATGCAAATATTAATACTTACCACGCATTTGGTGCTATCGTGACAAGCAATTTTCATTGTGCAATTATCATTAATTTTTACGCAATTAGTCAACAAACCATTGACGACATTCATTTATTTCAAACAATCAACCGATTAGTTTCATTGACAATTTCTATAATCAACCATTGTGTACTTATTGCGCTAGTTATTGTGTTACATCGTTTTATTACGTCCATTCAACATTATATTCATATATCTATTCTTATATTACTCAAATATTAATTAATTTTTTCAAGTCTATATATTTTGTACAATTCAGTATGGAGAATCCAAACGACTCGCTCGTCACCTTGAAGGTGAAGTTTCTCAAGGTGAGGTCAGACAATGTCCGTCTCCCACCATTCCTAACAATCTTGACACTATCAATCAGCAATTGATTCGATTAATTCAAGATGGTGTTATCAAAGAAATTCAAAATCGTAATGACTATTTTTTTGCTGAAGATCTCAAACAAGAGATGTTAATGCTTAAGAAAAATTTTCATAGTACTACTGAAAATTTTTCCAACAAAGGTTTGCCTGTTGACATTGAATTGTGTCACCAAATTCGCCAGAATTTTGGTACTGTCAATTCTGTACTCTCCAATGCCATATATGAATATGAATTGAAAACTAAAAGAGTAAGTGAAGTCAGCTCCCATCTCACTCAAATCACGTTGATTCTCCTCACATGGTGAGCGCTCGTCTACCGGACATTCCATTGCCAAAATTTGACGGTAGTCTCAGCGCTTGGCTCAATTTCAAATCGACCTTTACAAGTCTTGTTATCAATAACCGTAACCTTGATAATACATTGAAATTTCATTACCTGCGTCAAGTCCTTTCTGGAGAAGCACTTAATAGAATTTCTAATTCTCCTTCTGGAGATTTTGAGTTAGCCTGGGAACTCTTGACTCAACGTTACGATAATTCATTATTGATTGCCGAAACTCATATTTCAGCCATACTCAACCCTCCTAAACTTGACTGTAGATCATCCCAATCGTGGAGATTATTTATTGACAATCAAAAGACAAATATCTCTGCTCTTGAAGCCCTTGCGCTCAATATCAGTGTGAAAGATCTCATTTTTATTTTTCTCACTGTGTCACGATTTGACAATGCTACGATTAGAGATTGGGAGAGATTTTGTTCTACCAAATCTCAACTTACCATTGATTGCCTTTGGGACTTTTTAGAGTCGCAACATAAAATCGCACAAGCAATGTCGAGCTCATTCAACAACACATCAGTGCAACGCAATACGCCGGCTAATAACCAGCCTAGCACCAGTCGACAACCATCACAGCCCAAAGCCAATATCATGAATTTCAACACTTCAAATTCACCAAATGTTTTCAACAGAGCATCAACTTCTGAGTGTTATTTTTGTCGCAATGGCTCTCACAACATTTTCAATTGTAATCAACTTCTCAAAATTCCAACTTCAGAGCGAACCTCTGCTGTGTTGAAAAAATCCTTGTGTGTCAACTGTATTCGGCCATGGGATCGAGCTCACCAATGTCAAGGTTCCTGCAAGACGTGCAATTTACGACATCACACGCTACTTCATGGGTCAAGTCCTGTCCCTAAGAGGTCCAACTATGTCACAACATCGAACCATGCGCGCAATCCAGTGAAAAATCTGTCGCAGAGCATGCCGTACTGTGAGTATAACATACCTCATCAGTCACAACAACAATTAAGGTATGATAATCAATACAACCAGCCATCGCAAATGTCATCAGTGCATCCAACATCAATGAACTCCAATTCAGCAGTGCCAATGACACACATGGTTTCACCTGCGCCGCAAATATCAACTAGCCTTGTCCAGCAGTTGCCGACTTCTAGTGTTGTTGTCAATTCAATTCCCTCTAGACCTCAGTCATCAAATTCTGAGGGAAGTCGTCAATTTGATTCATCTCAATCCAGTTTGCAGCCTGCCACAAATGTGGTTGAATCTCACAATCAGACAGTCAGCTATGCCCACAGCGCACCACAAATCAAATCCATTGATAGCAGACGCACTTGCATCATGCCTACAGCCCAGCTGATTGTCTTTGACAAGAGTGGTCAAGCTGTAATTTGCCGCGCACTCCTCGACAGTGGCTCTGACAGCTGTTTTATTTCACGTCAATTAGCTACTCAACTTCAATTACCCACTATTTGTACTGGCAGCACAGTTCACACTGTGTCTGGCAGTAATGCTACCTTATTGAATTTGTCATCTTTGAGTATTCACTCACCTGACCGAACTTGGTCAACTCACATTGATTGCATTGTCACAGAGAAAATTGTTCCTAGTGTTCCACCATCTGGACTTAATTTTTCAGATTTCAATATTCCCCCCAATGTTGTTTTAGCCGATCCTACCTTCTTCAGAATTTCAGGAGTGGATATACTCTTAAACGTTGATGTCTACGCCATGCTTCATTTACCTGGTCAAATTCGCCTGTCCGAAAGCTGTATTCTTCAGAATACCAAGTTAGGTTGGATAGTCTGGGGCTCCATTCCTGCTTATAAATCATCTGTCACCCATCAACACATTTCCAATTTCGTTTCTAGCATTGAACATGTGTCCAACGCAGACATCTCTAAGCAATTGGAAAAATTTTGGCGAATTGAAGAAATTGATACTGAATCCAGCACGCCAGCAGAACACGCACAAATTGAGCAGCACTACATTGAGAATGTTCAACGTCAAGATGATGGCAGATTTTCTGTAGCCTTGCCGAAAAAGGATTCATTTCATTCGTTAGGTCAATCCTTCAGACAAGCATTGACTCGCTTTCACTCGCTGGAGAAACGTCTTGATACTCATCCTGAACTCAAGAAACAATATATACAATTCATGGATGAATATATTGATTTAGGTCACATGTCTCTTGCACCACCTTCATCTCCATATGATCCATATTATCACATTCCTCATCATCCAGTTTTCAAGCCAGATTCCACGACTACCAAACTTCGAGTTGTGTTTGATGCTTCAGCGAAGTCCACTTCAGGATTATCACTCAATGATGTTCTTCACATTGGTCCAACAGTGCAGCCTGAGTTGTTTGACACAGTGCTCAGATTTCGTATGCATCGTATCGCATTCATTGCTGATATAGCGAAAATGTACCGCCAGATTCTTGTTCATCCAAATGACAGAAATTTTCAACGCATCTTTTGGAGATCTGATCAGAATCAACCTATTCAAGAGTATCACTTGAATACTGTCACTTACGGCACATCCTCAGCTCCATACCTTGCTACACGCACACTCAATCACTTAGCAGATGTTGAATGTTCACTGCAATCAGCAGTTCATCAAGCCATTAAGGAAGATTTTTACGTGGATGATCTTATCAGTGGTTCATCTTCACTCTCATCAGCCATAGAGTTGGCTCATCAATTGCTTACTACACTTAATAAAGGAAATTTTGAACTCAGGAAGTGGTTGTCTAATTCGTCAGAATTACTTTCAACGATCCCAGCTCATCTCATCGAGACAGCTACATCACGACCATTATCTGATTCAAACGACAGTGTTGTTAAGGCACTTGGTCTCATTTGGAATTCTACGGCTGATCAACTCACTATTTCATCCAACATTTCAAAAGTTGTTCATCAAACATCTTTCACTAAACGTCAATTATTGTCATGCATTTCTAGCATATTTGATCCGCTTGGACTCATCTCACCCATTGTCATTCGTCCCAAATTGTTATTTCAAAAGCTTTGGCTCCATAAACTTGATTGGGACCAAAAGCTACCATCTGAGCTTCTCACAGAATGGTTATCCATACTTCATGATTTACCAAACATTGCGAATGTTTCTATTCCACGTTGTGTTTTGCCACCCTCTTCAGAGGTCGATTTGGAACTGCATGCATTTTCTGATGCCAGCGCAACAGCATTTGGTGCTTGTCTTTATGTTCGCAGCTCATCATCGGACGGGGTTCAAGTTAGATTGCTTACGTCAAAGTCCAAGGTAGCGTCCATAAAACCATTGCTCACAATTCCTCGTTTGGAACTCCAAGCAGCATATTTGTCATCGAAATTAGTTGTGAAAACAATTCGTGCTTCCAAGCTCAAATTTTCCAGGGTAATCTTGTGGACTGATTCCAAGGTTGTGTGCGATTGGCTCAAGGCCTTGCCAAACAGAGCAGATATCTTTGTTTCGGTTCGCGTCTCTACGATTCAGAATCTTACAGCAGATTTTACATGGAAACATGTCACTACGAAACATAATCCTGCTGACCTAATTTCGAGAGGCTGCACTCCAACAACACTCATCAACAGTTCACTTTGGTGGAACGGCCCGTCTTGGTTGTCCAAGCAAGAAGCTACATGGAATGACATCTCCTGTAATGTTGCAATCATCCGTCCTATATCATCACATGCCACTAGAGTCACAACTTCAGTGTTGAACAATATCATTCATAAATTGTCTGATTATCATCGCATCACCCGTTCAACAGCATACGTTCGTCGTTTCATCCATAACATCACTCGACGTCATCATCCTGATCAGCGCAGATGTGGTCTACTCACAGTAGAAGAAATTCAAGAAGCAGAAATTGCGATCATCCGCACGGTTCAAGCAGAAGCATTCTCAGAAGAGATTCGTCTTCTCCATCAAGGCAGAGAATTGCTTCCGTCTAGTTCCTTGAAAGCGCTATCGCCATTCATTGACAATGACTCATTATTGAGAGTTGGCGGCAGATTGAGTCAATCGGACTTGCCGTACGACTACAAACATCAAATCATCTTGCCTTCTAAGCATCGTTTCACTCGTGCGCTCATCATGTCATATCATCGACGTCTTTCTCATGATGGAGTTCAGAGCACCATGACTTCATTACGTCAGCGTTATTGGATACTATCTACTCGTCGTACAGTCAAATCAGTTTTGAAATCCTGCCATTTATGTTTTCGCTTCGCCAAATTTCGTTCGGAACAAATCATGGGACAACTTCCTCCTGTCAGAATACAGTCTGATTTTCCATTCTATAACTCTGGCATAGATTATGCTGGACCGTTTTCATTACTTGTTGGTTCCAAGAAATCACGCACATATTCAAAAGCTTATTTAGCTATCTTCGTCTGCATGGTCACGAAAGCAGTACACGTAGAAGTCGTCTCAGAGTTGACAACGAAAGCCTTTATTGCGGCACTCATTCGCTTCTCATCACGTCGTGGTATTCCACACTCCATATTTTCGGACAATGCAACCACGTTTGTAGGTGCAAACAATGAACTACAAGATCTACATCAGTTTTTTGAGTCATCTAAAACTCAACAAGATATTCATAACTACACGTCGGTTCTCAATATCAAGTGGCACTTCATTCCACCTCGCGCCCCATCTTTTGGAGGTCTATGGGAGAATGCTGTCAAGAACTTCAAGAAAATTTTCAAAGTCGTCACATTCAATCATATTCTTAATTTTGAAGATATGACTACATTCGCAGCTCAAATTGAAGCTATCCTTAACTCTCGTCCACTCGTACCTCTTACAGAGGACCCTCAAGATCTTCAGTATCTCTCGCCAGGTCACTTCTTAGTTGGTCGCCCATTGACTGCGTTGCCTTTCCATTGCCCGCCCACCACCCATGTCGATAACAGGTGTCGTTGGAAACTTCTTCAAAAAATCACTCAAGAACTTTGGGACAGATGGTCTAAGGAGTACTTAGTCACACTTCAACGCAAGCACAAATGGCTTACTGAATCGGACAATCTCACAGTTGACACCATGGTTCTTCTGAAAGATCTCAATTCTGCTCCTTCCACATGGAAGTTAGCTCGCATCATTGAAACCCATCCAGGTGCCGATGGAAAAGTTCGTGTTGTTACAGTGCAGACTGCACATGGTAGGTTCAAGAGAGCAATCTCTAGTCTCGCTCCGCTTCCAGCACTTGAAGATGATTAATTTTGGTAGTCTTTCACTACTTGTCCTTTTTGTATTAGCATTTATTCATCATGTTATCCACCTATTATTCGTATTGCTCGTGTATTTCTATTCGACTCATCTAACATATATGTATTTTTTCGTACTCATCATTTTTTTGCACTCGCTACGTCTTGGTTGACAAGACTTGTTCCTGCATCGAGGGGGGAGCTTTATGTTAGATTTCGTCTCATGTTTTAGCCAGTCTTTTGGTCGTCCATCTTGTTTTTGTAGCATTTGAATCTACCGCTGCTACAGTCCGCCGACAACTTTCTCATGTGTCATGCGATCTCTGACGTCACAGTTTCATTGATCGCTTGATCGATAGTAGCGCTAGTTGTCGTCTGCTTCTTTCAATGTTTTCTAGTTTAATATTCGTCTATAAGTATTTTGAATTGTATTTTCATTGTTTTTGAACCTCCTTTGGTATACTTCAACAGTCACTTCAACCTCAACACCTTCAGTTCGCTTAATATCGATTTTATATGTTCACTTCATTCGTAGAGTTTGTGCTCATGACTGCCGTGGACGTCATGTTTCCGCTTTTTGGGCAGTTCCTGTTTCTTCAACCAGCAAGCAAGAAGGGTCACTTCTTTTGTACAGTCATACGATGTAACATCTCAATTTAACGCGTCCATCTTTGGAAAACTTTATCCATTTTCATCATTCATTATGTCCTAGTTTGTGTGCTTATTCAAGAACCATTCAACGCATTTTTCATCAGTGAACGTTTTTCAACCATATTTTCTATGAATTTAACTTACCTTTCGGGACTTTTCTACTAAGCGTCCTTTTTTGCAATTCACGCCATGCTTTCTGCGTACAACGTTTTTCAATTATTCATCACATTATTATTATGAACTGTAAGTAATTTCAACATGAATTCCACATGAACTTTCAACAATCCTCAATATGAACTTTTGATTTATTATTTATCACTTCAATTTTACTGAGCATCAGTACACACTTTTTAGCGGTTACATTCATTCATCTTGTATGCTCATAGGAGATACATTTTTCAACTTGGGAAGTCTTGTGCAAGTGCAGCTTACCTTATTCAATATTTCAACTCAGGAAATTTGCGCAAGTGCAGTTTGCCTTTCATTGTCAACCGCTACTCATTTTTAGCTACTCAGTCTTAGCTACTCATCAGTTATTTAGTCGAACTTTGTCAATCTCAATTCTTACTGATGCCAGTGATTTCATTCGTCAAGAACATTTTATCTCCTTTTTAAATATTTATTCACTGCAATTACATCAACTTTAGGACATAACCTCAAACATTTATTCTACGTAATTCATGGTGGAACCTTTTTTCCAATTAACATTCAACCAGTGAAACTCATTCAATTTGTGAAGTGCCCATTCGTCGTTATATTCATTATCAATTTTAATATTGGAACAATCTCAACTTTCAATATCTCAACGTACTCAAATCAAGTTCTCTTCCGCATCGGTCATCGTTTATCAGGATATAATCAAGATATCTTCATCGTTCAACTTCTATTAGCCCAGCAGCTGTCTGCAACTACAATGTACTTGACAGGAGTCAAGTTCCATCCTCGGATTTTGAGTCACCGTAGGCCTATCACTTTGGCAACACATCATTAATTATTCAGGGAAGTCTTATTCTATTATTCACATTTTTGTACTTACCCTCTCAGAGGCACTGTGTTTACTGGTAGTCTTCATCCCATCAATTTTGTTCCTGATTAACTTTTATTCCTAAATAATAACTATTTAAATACGATCAATCATTCAATTTTTTATCTTCTATTATTATTATTACTTATGTGTTCTACATATAGTAATATTCCCCATGTAACTTGACATGCGTTAAGCTGTCATTTCCCAGCCCGCTTATGTAATACAATATGCTGAGCTTTGTCTCCTTTCAATATTGTATTTGGTATTTTTCAACCTTTTCTATTTTTAATTATTAATCGAACCTTCAGTTCTGGACAGACTTTCTGCTCCTTCTGCTTACATTATAGCCAAGTTGCTATATTTGTCCTCTTTCAGTGTTACATAGTCAACAGCTTGAAAGCTTCAGGTACGATTGGATTCTACCTAAACTGAATTCCTAGTTTTCATTTGTTGTGAAATTAGGTAATTGTTCATATTCATATAATTTCTGTTTTTTCTTACCTTTAAGATTACTAAGAATTTTGCAGGACTTTTATCTAGGATTTTTGTCTCTCGACTGTTTTTATTAGTCAGGTTAAGATTATTCATTTTTAAACATTGCTAAATTTTGTACGTTCAATTCAATCATTACTCATTGTCATTATTGTTCTATTATTAGTTTCAGCATCAATATACTCTTTTGTGTATTTCAACATTAACATTGATATCCCAACTTATCTTTGTATTTTACTCAATCTTTTGCGCTCACAGAGGTAACATCGTTTTGAAACATTGTATCAGTATTCTTAAACGTACTAGCAAAAAGTCTAGGTACAATAAACTACTTGAGTGCATTACTAATTCTTTTTATTTTCATTTCAACTACATTAATTTTAAGCATTCCAATAGTTACATTCAAATATCAGCATTACATACGGATAATAAGAAACTTATTATCTATTATTCTTTAATTATTAGTCATCATTATTGCACTACTTTTGTGCATTTTACTTGTGCTCAGACGCACAGTAAACCAGAGGTATTTTTTCGGATCTACACATTCAAGGTTTGTAACTCCGCTCATAGCAAATAATGAAAAGCTGTCAGTGCCTAGATCAGATATAGATCTCATCTATACACTTTCACACAGTCCACTACTTTGCAGATCGGCCTTACAACCCGGTCTACTGACAGTCAACAGTACGTATAATTTGATCTCGAAAAACACCTGTTACTATATCGGCGTATCTTTGGCGAACAAAATTCTTCCACCTCAGCTAAACCTGTGTACTGAATTTTTTTTTAATATATTTCCATCAATTATTGAAAAAGGTGAGGAAACGCAGAAAAGCTGAGAAAACGCTAATTTTGGCTAATTGGATAAATTATTGGTATTTAGGAGGTCCTGGATAAATGCATTCCAATCTACAACTTGGTGCCTACCTAACAAAGTCAACTCAACTTAATGCCAACCTGACAAAATTTTTAATTTAGTTACCAGAACAACTGTTTCGAAGAGGTACTCTCTCTAGGATTATAATTCTATATTAACATATGGTATGGACATTATGTTCAATTATGATTTTAAGATATTGGAATAAGAAGAATATACATGCTAAAAGAACTTTAAACCCTTAAAAACCACCCTTAGAGTTAAAATATCGCCAAAAGATTTCTTAGTGCGCCTCTAAAGGGCCAACTGAACATACCTACCAAATTTGAACGTTTTTGGTCCGGTAGATTTTTAGTTCTGCGAGTGAGTGTGTGAGTGAGTCAGTCAGTCAGTGAGTGAGTGCCATTTCGCTTTTATATAATTATATAGATGCCAAGGTTATAATACTTATTTCTACACCATTAACATATTATTGAAACGACACTTGGAAAAGCGCCACACTAGATCCGAGCTGGGTGTCATTGGGCTCGAGGGGGGATAGCATTTCCGCTGGTTTACTATAATATACGATTCAAATAGGTACATTTTGGGAGTACAGTACTCATATGAACAATGATAAAGCTCCAATAACATGAATAATTATTTATTCTTCTCAAAACGCTATACAATCCTGGATGAAACTTGGTTTTCCCGAGAATAATTATGTTTCTATCCAACTATCACACCAGCTTTTTGTTTTATTTTCACTTTTATTGCTGTCAGTAATCTCTCTTTTCTCTTTTTTTCTGTAACCAGCATGCAACCTTCAAGTAGAGAATAGCTATACATAAATCGTTTATAATCGTTTATTCTGTGCTTCAAAATCAGTCTGTTTCTACAACTTTCTGTCATTCATGATGAGTATCATCTGTCCAAGACAGGCTATTTTCCTGGATTTGATGAAGCGTAATATTTCAACGCTTGTAGGATCCTGTCATTACAGTTTAATTTGCCATCCCCAATAAAATCAACTCATCCAAATATATTCCCCCAATCCATTGACTCGTAGATTTTTGCGAAAAAAAATTTTTTCTTATTAAGAGCTTTGGCGTAGGCCTATCTGGTGAGTGTCCATACTTCTGATCTGTAAGTTACAGCCAGTCTGATCAAGAATTTTTATAGTTTCATTTTGTTTGTCTTGGAACGAGTTTTAAAAGCTTGGAATTGTATACTAGGCCTGAGAGCCATTATGTATAACCTTACTATTTATGCATAACGCTATAATTTCTCTATGGTATAGCTCTCTCCATTCCCTGATGTATACCAGTGTTGATACTCTAATTAGTACCAAGATACGTTAATTATAATTATTTACATGATATTAATAACATAAAGCATGATTTCCTTTCAACCCAAAAATGATAACGCTTTTGAGCGTTTTCGCACTTACCGATTCCTTGCCGATACGCGACAATACATTACAGAGCAGAAAGCTCTCTGATTGGCTGATTGTCGATAACCCAAACCAGTTGGAGAAACTTCTTCACTGTCATGTTGTGTCGTGTCGGCAAGAAATCGTTAAGTGTGAAAAAGGTAATTCACTCTGCGAACAATTAATGCTACAAATAGCCTATTATATTCAAGCATTGGAGTAATTTTACGATCACTCTGGTGATCAATTTAGTGGCTTCAAAATCAAATTTAAATTCACTTATTTGCCATGAGAGAGTTTTTAAATGAATAAAATAGATTTTATTAATTTCAATATGGCACTACTGGCAAAGAACAACTTGTATTCCAGCAGTGAGAAGTCTAGCTCCATTTACAGTAACTATTATTGTTAATAGTAATTTAGTTAACTATATTATAGTTAATAGTTACTGTAGTTCGATTCAGTTGTTCATTGAAACGGCACCAAAAGCTGGCAGTGATTTTTAGGCAGTGTTCGATCGTACAACAGATAACAATCTACTCTAAACACTAGTGTACGGGGAAAGGAAACCATATTAAAATGTGATATTTTCTCCCAAAAATACATAAAAGTTTACTGAGGTAGGTGGTTTTTTAACACTGTTTCCAACAGACAAAAACTGTCATTTTTGCCGTAGCATCAGTAAAATTGGAACTTATTGAAATGACAGTGCGTGGCAAATCATTAGAGTTGTTTCCAGATTGGTTGCAGCGATGCAATGCGATTCATTATTGTCTGTAATCAGGTGAAGCACGCTACCAATGCGTAGCTAAAGGGCGTAGGTCAAACTCATTTTTAATTAATTCTCGGAGAAAAATCGCGGACAATCAGGCTACAGTGTTGTTCATCTTATAATGGCAGTATTTTATTTACATGGTGTTGCTACCCTGGTCTATCATTCCACGAAGCATATAGCGCCATCATTTTCTAGCTCTGCAACGTTGCCAGTTCGTTTTTCAACAATCTAATCTCAATTATGAACATTCATTATTGAATCATTGAAAATATATTTCCCTGACAAATGGATTATAATCGATTATTTCAAACTACAATGAACAGTTAATATTACATCGGATATGCCGGTATCAGCTACCCTCTATAGAGGGCAGAAAATCGGCAACGCTGCTCTGCTATCTTTCTCCACTGCCACTATAACGTGAACCTCACTACAGCTGGGCAGAGTGTTGGTTAGTGTGACATGTAGTAGTGACCAATGCATCTGTTTTGCAATTTATTGTTGATTAACTCTGAAGTGGAAATGTTGGGAGCTTCTAAATTGCAAAATGTGTATCGAGGCAATCATTGATTTCTCCCTCAAAACCGCGGTCAACAAAAATCTCGTAAACAGCTTTTTCGTAGCTTCTTGTGTGCTTCAACGTGATAATAACTTTCCCGTAGCTATTCGGTGTAATTGTATTTATCCTTCCAATAATTATTGCTCCGTGTACAATAATTCAAGATAATTTTGGCTTTTCCACATGAAACATTATGATGAAGATGAATTTTCGAGTGGCCTCATTATCACACCTGATAGATACCATTCGGTAAGCTTAGAAATATTAGGCTTAATCATTAATACTATTATTATGAATATTATTTATCAAAAATCGAACCTTTTGGAACGTTTATGAACAAGCTGGAGAGACTTCGCATTCCTAAATCCACCATAACTCCATAACCATGGGTACCAAAAGTCTTTAAATAAAGGATGTGATTAATTCAATCCACCCCATCATTTCGATTCCGGTTGAAACTTTGATGGTGCCCATTCAAATGTGCTCACATTTTTCGTGGCCTATGCGATGACGTGAATGCATTTGATTTTATCAATGATAAATTTTGCAATATTTAGGTATTGGCTTCAAGAGCTGGTGTGAAATACTAGGCAAATGAAGTAGCAAATAATTTGAGAGATGATGCATGCCATAGTATTATGTATGAGGGGTAAGGAGTTCAGGTATCCGGATGTACAACTTATTGCCATCTCACATAAAAGAAAAGTCAGGTAAAGCTTTCAGATTTTTATTGAAAAAAATATGTGCCTACTCAGTGGAGGAATACAAAGATTTTTACAAACCTCAAGATGGAGGTTTGAGAAGATAGATAACATGCTACTGTTTGATTAATGACAAATTGACATATCCTTATACCCCTTTTACAGGTGGTCAGTGGATGAAATAATAATAATAATAATATGAAAATGTGATATTTTCTCCCAAAAATACATAAAAGTTTACTAGGGTAAGTGGTTTTTAACACTGTTCTTTAACAGCCTAAAACTGTCATTTTTGCCGTAGCATCAGTAAAATAATATTGGAACACATTGGAATGACAGTGCGTGGCAAATCATTCGAATTGCTTCCAGATTGTTTGTAGCGATGCAATGCAATTCATTATTGTCTGTAATCAGGTGAAGCACGCTACCACTGCGTAGCTAAAGGGCTGAGGTGAAACTCATTTTTAATTAATTCTCGGAGAAAAATCGCGGACAATCAGGCTACAGTGTTGCCCACGTTATAATGGCAGTATTTTATTTACATGGTGTTGCTATCCTGGTCTATCATTCCACGAAGCACATAGCGCTATCCTTTTCTAGCTCTGCAACGTTGCCAGTTCGATTTTCAACAATCCAATCTCAATTATGAGATTGATACATCATGAGATTGATTATGATACATCATTAAATCATTGAAAATATATTTTCTGACAAATGGATTATAATTGATTATTTCAAATTACAATGAACAGTTAATATTACATCGGATATGCCGGTATCAGCTACCCTCTATAGAAGGCAGAAAATCGGCAACGCTGTTCTGCTATCTTTCTCCACTGCCACTATAACGTGGACCTCACTACAGCTGGGCAGAGTGTTGGTTAGTGTGACATGTAGTAGTGACCAATGCATCTGTTTTGCAATTTATTGTTGATTAACTCTGAAGTGGAAATGTTGGGAGCTTCTAAATTGCAAAATGTGTATCGAGGCAATCATTGATTTCTCCCTCAAAACCGCGGTCAACAAAAATCTCGTAAACAGCTTTTTCGTAGCTTTTTGTGTGCTTCAACGTGATAATAACTTTCCCGTAGCTATTCGGTGTAATTGTATTTATCCTTCCAATAATTATTGCTCCGTGTACAATAATTCAAGATAATTTTGGCTATTCCACATGAAACATTATGATGAAGATAAAGTTTCGAGTGGCCTCATCATCACACCTGATAGATACCATTCGGTGAGCTTAGAAATATCTGGCTTAATCATTAATACTATTATTATGAATATTATTTATCAAAAATCTAACCTTTTGGAACGTTTATGAACAAGCTGGAGAGATTTCGCATTCCTAAATCCGCCATAACTCCATAACCATGGCTACCAGAAGTCTTGAAATAAAGGAAGCGATTAATTCAATCCACCCCATCATTTCCATTCCGGTTGAAACTTTCATGGTGCCCATTCAACTGTGCCCACATTTTTCGTGGCCTATGCGATGACGTGAATGCTTTTCATTTTATCAATGATAAATTTTGCAATATTTAGGTATTGGCTTCAAGAGCTGGTGTGAAATACTAGGCAAATGAAGTAGCAAATAATTTATAATTAGAGACTTCATCAATAGAAGTCATTTATTTATTATTTATCGTATGGCAATGGCACACAAAGTCAAAAAACGAAGTCACAACAATAGAAATAAATACAATAAAAAATAAAAAGGAAAACACTTGGTAAGCGTGCTGTCCTGCGACTACAGCTCAAGGTCCAGTCCATCCAGCCAAGCAATAGCATTTGGGCTTGCCTGCACAAAATCTTCCCATCCCCCAGCAAACTTTCTCTTCGGGCACTCCTCGACAATATGCCTTAGGGTCTGCTCTGCAGCCCCACAATCACAACCAGGACTATCAGCACTGCCCCATCTGTGCATTGTGGATCTTGTTTTTGCACATCCAGTCCTAACACGATTCAGCAGGCACCATGTTTTTCGGGGAAGCTTCATACCAGGGAGTTGTTGGTGAGGAGAATCAATGTTGAAGCGATTGGTGTTGCTACTTATCCATTTTGATCTCCAGGCTTCTTTGTAGTCAAAAGCTCTCCCTTGGGCAGTTGAATCATTCCAGATTGGCTTCCTTGATTTTAAGCGGTTCACAGGCTGCTCATCAATTATCCTGTGAATAGGAAGCACTCTTGGGGCATGAGGATGATTTAGCTTATCCCATTCTTGGTACGTAGCTTGTTGTCGTCGAATATCAGGAGGAGCAATATTTGACAGTACATGCAGCCATGGCAGTGGGGTTGCTCTCAGAGTGCCTGTTACAATTCTCATGGCTTCATTCAGTTTGACATCAATTTTGCCAACATGGCTACTCCGTCCCCAAACTGGTGCACAATATTCTGCCACTGAGTATACAAGAGATTTTGTTGCCGTGTGTAGGGTGTCTGCATCTGATCCCCATCCAGTTCCTGCTAGCTTCCGTATGATATTGTTACGTGTTTTCAATTTCTGAGCAGTCAATTCCAGATGCTTGTTGTATGTCAGAGATCTGTCAAGCGTTATGCCCAAATATTTTACATGTTTGGAGTGCTTGACTCTCTCTCCACAGAACCTGACATTCAACTCTTTATGGGCCAATCTATTACTCAAATGGAATGAGCAAGTTTCAGTTTTGTTTGGGTTAGGGCACAGTCTCCACTTCCTGTAGTACTGGTTCAGTACCTCCAAGTCATCTGTTAAAATTTCTTCTCCTTTTTCAAGATGTTTATTTTGAACAGCCAGAGCCATGTCATCGGCATAACAGAATTTTTTGGCTAAAGTATCTGGCAAGTCACTGATATAGACATTAAACAGAAGCGGAGCCAATACCGACCCCTGAGGGAGCCCATTTCTCACCCTTTTTGACTTGCTGCATTGTGTTCCCAGAGTTACCTTGAAATACCGGTTTTTCAGCATTTCCTCCAACAGATTTGTCAGCTTTAAGCATGGAATCATTTTTGTAAATTTCAGAAGTAACCCATCTATCCACACAGTGTCGTAGGCTGCACTTAAATCAACAAAGGCTGCTGATGTTTTTAGTCCTTTTTGAAATCCTGACTCTATGTAGGAGGTAAGTGCCAACACCTGCTCACAGCAATTTCTATTTGGCCTGAAACCTGCCTGGTCAACTGGGAGTTGTTCATTTATTGTGGGTAGAATTCTGTTAAATATCAGCCTTTCCAGCAATTTATAACAGATGCTCAGCAATGCTATAGGGCGGTAGTTCTCTGGGCTCTCAGGAGCCTTTCCTGCTTTGAGTATGGCCAGAGTATGGGACATCTTAAATTCATTTGGAACAACCCCTGACCTCAGAATGTCATTCAGGAAGTTTTTGAGCCATGCTCGTGCCTTTGGTCCTAGATGTTTAATGAATTCTGGAAATATACCATCTGCTCCAGCAGCTTTCCTCAGTTTTAGACCTTTAATGGCAACCTCAACTTCCTTGTCAGAGAATGGTCCTGAAAAGAGGATGTTTTCCTCAAGTTCCCTCTTTGTTTGCTTCAACTTGTTCTGGACTGATTTTATAACGTTTTTGTCCATTTTCACATAATCAGCTCTTTTCTTTATGTGATGTGCCATCTGATCTGGTGTTATTGTCGGTTTTGGAGTTGGAGTATGTGCTGCAGTACCCAACCTTCTCAGCAAAGACCAACTTTTCTGGCTTGAGTGGGTGAAGTTAAGGTTCTTTGTGGTTTCTGCCCATCTTTCTTTCCGCTGTTTATTGATAGATTGTAGGAGTAGGTTTCCTAGCTGGGTGTTGCCTGTTTCCCTGTATTCCTGATAAAGATCTTCTGCTTCAGAGCTCCAACAGGGTATATATTGCTTTCTGAAACCTCTGGGGATATTCCGCTTAGCTGTTGCTATCAAGAGCCCTGCAAACCTAGCATAGCTATCAGCTTTAGGTGGTATAAACCTTATGTTTGTATCCATTTCTCTTCTGTATGAATCCCAGTGTGCTTTCCTAAAATTCCATCTTGGTTTCTGTACTGAGTGTACAATTGGAATTTGTAGTCCAATATTTACAATCACTGGACGGTGCTGGGTACGAGGGAAACCAGGCAGAACTTTCCTCATGTGTGGAATTGGAATTCCCCTCTCATCAGTGGAGACCAAGCATAGGTCTGGATTTGTGTCTGTCTGCCATCGGGCAGAGTGAAACGTTTTGAGATCTTTTGCATCATAAACAAGGTAAAGATTCTGTTCATCTTTAATAGAAGTCATAAAAAGGTGGAAGGAAAAATGGCAAATTGATGCTTCAAGACAATACAATCAATAGAAGCCATGAAAATCACGTTACGAGAGAATACTTTTCGAATTATTGTATGAAAATTTTAAATTTTATAGAGTAATGGCAGCTCCAATCATTCTCCACGGCAGTGAATCGTGGGTGACAACAAAACCACTTGAGAGTAGAGTGCAGGCAGCCGAGATGAGATTTCTTCGCAGAATCAAGAGGTGTAATAGAAGAGAATATCATATCAGAAATGAGGATATTAAAAGTGAGTTAAATATATTCAGTCTGAATGAGAGAGTGGCGCAGTATTGGCATAAAAGGAAGAAGAAGCATGTCAAAAGAATGCCTGCTGAGAGGTTTCCTTTACAATTTTAAATTACCAGCCAGTAGGCAAGAGGTTGGCAGACCACGCAAAAGATGGCAATAATATTCATTTCATATTTACCATAGAATAGGATAATTATCAATTGAATATATATTATTACACATAACAAATCGTAAACAGCAGCTGAATGTGCGTCGGAACAGGCTATAGCCTAATCCTTGTTTGTAAGAAGAAGTAGAAGAAGGAGATTATTGTATCAATGTTTTCCTAATTTCCAAGGTACCTAGAATAGATAATAATAATGACGTATTCTAGGTACATTGCTGATTCCGATGTGCGAATAATAAATAAGAATGAATGTTCCCACTTTGGAAATTCAACAGTAAAAGGGGACTTAGCTAGTATTCCCAAAAAAAGCAAACTTAAACCAGGCATAAGTGGAATAAGCCGCTGAAATTTTATAAGCGCAAATATAATTTTCCGGGCCATTCTGCTCGTGTATAAGCACAGCTATCTCTGGTTGAATAACTCACCCAATGAGATGACAACATTGTAATAATAGGTTCAGCAATCAGATCGCATAACACAATGCATTTCAATCTAATTTGAACTTTTCACTCGCTTTTCACTGCTTTGAACTTGGTCTAACCAGTTAATTGGAACGATAGTTTTGCAATGATGCCATTCTCCTCCGGAAATCGAGGCATCCTTCTAGAGACAGCTGTATACTGTTGTACCTATCCCTAATACCTAATGCCATTAACTAATCAATACCTAATACATTAGACTACTTAATGCTGTTTACCTGATACCATGAAAAAATAGCATAATACTATATTTTCTTTCTACTAATACCTATTCAAGAATATTTATTAACCGCTGGATTGCTTAATAGATAATCAACCAAAGGAAAAGTTTCTATTGAAATTAAACTGTCAGAATTCTAAGAGCCCTCTTCCTATGCCGTTATCGATAGAACCTTCGTTCTTTTGTTCTGTTTAAACTTACTCATGAATAAGAGCTCATTTGAAACAGTCACTGAATCAGTATTAATATTTTTCAGTAATTGTAACAAGTACAATTTATGCACTTCATCTGTAAAGCATGAACAATTAGGCTACCCGTCTACCTTCAAAGAAACTTCTCCTTAGAAATATTATTCCTATATCAAGAAACGTTTGATACTGGAGACAGTGACATGCTCTTGTATATCCAGATCTCTACCTTGTTTTATTTCCGGCTTACTCCTTCCTTATCATTTCTAGACGTTCACAACTGTAAAGAACGGTACATTTATGAGAATCGAATGTGATTTATCACTTTTTCAAGTTTATTCCATTGCAGTTTATGGTCTTTTGAATGGACTATCACGAAAGGGACAGAGTACGGGAATGCGGACTTGTTTGAGGTGTGATTGCGGGGTGAAATCGCGTGAAACTGGAAGCGCTCAAGTAACAGCATCTCGTCTCCAGCGTTTGTCGTTCAGCCACGCATGCGTCAGCGTCACGTAGCCGCATGCGTATTTGCGGCAACGTAATTATAGGGATAGTGACTATCCCTATATTTTCTTGGCGATTAAAATACAATTTATGATTCATTAACATCATGGATTTTTTCAAAATGGTCAAAAATTAAAATAGCTCAATCTCTCAGGAATGATAAGTACTTAGCGAGAGAAACTAATATGTCATCACATTGGCGAAATTCACTCCTATTGGGTGATAAGCTTTTAATGATGAGGGATTATTCTGATCTGAGAGAGGAGGGAAGATTTTATGTTTCAGTGAATAACTCACTCTGTATAGCTAAACGTCTCTTATTATATATAGCACGACACTTGTTAGGTCATCCTCTAACCATAGCCTGAATATCACCCAAATCTGGGAGATTTGCATTATTCATGAAATGCATGAATTTGTAATCATGTATTTTAGCAAGAATTAAAATCGCTTGTACTCTCAGGAATGATAGTACTTGACAAGAGGAAAAATAATATGTCATCACATTGGAGAAATCCACTCCCATTCTTGAATTATAAGCTTTATTAAGAAGAGGAAAAATTTTCTGTTTCAGTGAATAACTCCCCCTGATGTATTGTATCTAAACGTCTGATATTATTGCAGGACATCTGTTAGCTCAATCTCCATCCATAGCCCGAATGTCACCGAAATCTGGGAGATTGCATGAGTCTTTCATTATGGATTATTGCAAAAATGGTCAAAAAATCGCTCAAACTGATAGGAATGATAGTACTTGTTGAGAGGAACAATAATATATCATCACATTGGCGAGATTCATTCCTATTCTTGAGTTATAGGCATTTGAAGATGAATGAAATTTCTGGAAGAAAGATTTTATGTTTCAGTGGATATCTCGCTTTGCATTGTAGTAAAACGTCTCATATTATTGCACGTCATTTGTTAGGTAAACCTCTATCCATAGCACGAATGTCAACCAAATGTGGGAGATTTGCATTTTTCATGAAATGCATGAATTTTTCAGAATGGATTTTTGTAAAAATGGTCGAAAATTGAAATCGCTTGAACTCTAAGGAATGATAGTACTTGACGAGACGAACAATACTATATTATCACATTGGCGAGGTTCACTTCTATTGAGTTATAAGTATTTGAAGATGAGTGATTTTTTCTGATCTCAAAGTGGAGAAAGATTTTATGTTCTAGTGAAGAGCTCGCCGTATTGTAGCAAAACGTCTCATATTATAGCATGACACTTGATAGGTCAACCTCTATTCATAGCCCGAATATCACCCAAATCTGGGAGTTTTGTATTTTTCATGAAAATGCATGAATTTTATTTACATCATGGATTTTTTTAAATAGTCAACAATTGAAATCGCTAAATCTCTCATGAATGATGATAGTACTTGACGAGAGGAACTAATATGTCATCATTTTTGCGAAATTCACTCCTATTCTTGAGCTATAAGCATTTGAAGATGAGTGATTCTTCTGATCACAGAGTGGAGGGTTTTATGGTTTAGTGAATAGCTCGCCCTGTATTGTAGAGAAACGTCTCATATTAGCCTATAGCACAACACCTGTTAGGTTAATCGCTATCCATGGCTCGAATATCAACCAGATCTGGCAGATTTGCATTTTTCATGAAATCCATGAATATTGTAGCATTGGTCATATGAATAGAGGCGCTATGTTGAGGAGGCCAAAGTCCACCTAGGACTGTAGAGCCGATTAAAGTATGTACACCGTTCTATGAAAAATTCTATTGTAAGTACCTTCTCTGCTTGTGTGAAATTTCTGAATTCCAATTCTTTCCAAGTAGCTTGTATAAGAGTTATGGAAGTTTTTCCAATCACTGAATTAATTATATCTGAATCATTATACAGGATAATATTGCAAATATCATTAGATTATGATGTATTGATTCATTTCAAGTGATTTCATAGTATTTTTTTTAATATGAGAACAAAAGTAACAATGCTTCTATTTGAGTGTTTTTTGAAATTATAGTCAGGTTCACGTTATAATGGCAGTGTTTGATTAGCAGTGCTATTGCTATCCCTGTCTATCATTCAAGAAAGCGGATAGCGCTATCTTTTTCTCGCTTTGCTCTGTTGTCAGATCGTCTTTTAACAATGTAGAATTAATAATAATTTAGGAAAAATATTTCATCTTATTTATGAAAATTTACTATGAAATTATTCTTGGAAAATATTATTTCTTGCTTAATAAAATATAATTTATTATTTTAAGCGAGAATGAACAGATTATATCACATCAATAAACCTGTATCAGTTACCGTCTATAGAAGGCATTGACAAGACAGAGGTTCGGCAACGTTGTTTTGCTATCTTTCTCTATCGCCGTTATAACGTGGACCTCACTATAGCTGTAAAATCTTTACCAAGATGGCGCGGTCTGAGTGCACTCAAGTTGATCTTGGTGCCAAGTTGATCTTTCCACTCAAGTTGATCTTTAGATGGGAAGTTACATCACAGAATAGATACAGAATGAAAACTATCAATCAAACGCTTACCCAACCAATGCTTTTTACATGGCACATGTCGTGCCGTGGGAACCACATGGATAAAGAAAAAATTAAATCAAAACCAAAACCAATCCCCGAGGCAACTCTGTAAGTTGCCTCGCCCAATCAGGGTAGATTCCTCAATCCAAAATGGGTGCTTCAAGTACACAGGAGTTGCAGAGTTGCACTCTTATGTAGAGGCTAACACTGAGAAGGCTTCTACTGATCATGATATGGATGACATAAGCTCTTTCACACCATCCCAATTGGAGGAGGAGGATGAGCTCCTCAGAAGTCCAGAAAAACAAGAACCCTCACAAATGCTTGAGGATGCAATGCAGCAACGGAGCAGTTTGCGGGTGAAGAGATCAAACCTCACCAATGCTCAAAGAAGGGCGGCCATTCAGGCAAAACTTCTTGAGAGGGGTGAGGGTTTTGACCCTGCAAAGTTTCGGAGGGCTAAAAAGAAAAAACCTAAGAGACCAGAGCAGGGAGAAACTCCAGGCACAAACGTGAGTCATGAGGCTGGGTCGAGGGCGGCCAAGTGCCCTAGAGGTCAATTGGCGACCCCTCCCGCAGCGGAAGGACCTACAAGAAAGGTTAGGAGTGGAACTCATGAAGGTCACGAGGACCAAACCCTGAATCCAGAGATTTCCACTAGAGGAGCCTCTTACAGGGACACTTCTGCCACCAAAATGGCTATTGTCTTTGAAGGCTATCCTGAGGCTAAGCTTTCAGCAGAACAAGGAGAAGTCATTCAAGAAGAGAATTCATTCCATCGTTTGCAGGCACCTACATGGAGAAAGGTGCCTTGATCATATCCTGCATTAATGATGCTACTAAGAATTGGCTGGAGGCACTCATCCCCAGACTCAAACTGATTGGGGAGATGAAACTCATTGTCGGTCTGAGAAAAGAAATCTTGAGGTCAGAGAGGGTATTCTTTAGAGCTCATTTATTGCTTCTGAAGAAAACTCTAGAAAAGATCATTGAGATGCTCGAAAAGCAGAACCCCACCTTGAAGGTGAAGGAGTGGAATATCCTGCCAGCCAAGCCAGACCCAAAAGGTTACAGATTTGTCTGTTTCCTGGATGAGGCCTGCTTCAGTGCTGTCAGGTCAGTCAACTCTAGAGCCCACCTGGAACTCTGGAAGGTTTCAGTTATCTCAACACCAAGGATAATGCCCAGGGTCCTTCAAATCAATCTCCACCACAGTAAAGCAGCATCTGCTGCTTTTTGCCAGTTCTTCCTCATAGAGGGATTTGACCTGGCACTGATCCAAGAACCATGGCTTCACTGAGGAAGAGTTGCAGGCCTGGGCAATACCAAGGGTAGGTTGATATACTGTACCTTTCTCAAGAATTTTAGAACCTGCATACTCGTGAGAAAGGGTATGGACTGCCTGACTCTTAATGAATTCTGTTCCAGAGGTCTTACTGTGATCTCATTAATCTGGAGCTATGAGGGCAGGAAATGGAGCACAACTGCATGCTCAGCCTACTTGCCCTACAACTCTTGAGATCCTCCTTCATCAAGAGAACTTGAACTCCTGGTGGAGTCATCTTGTGCTGGCGGTCAACAACTCCTTGTAGGTTGTGAAGCCAATGCTCACCACACAACTGGATGGGGAAGCTCGGACACGAACCATGAGGTGAGGCTCTTCTTCAGTTTCTCATATCCAAGAATCTTTATGTCTGTAGTGTTTGAAACCGTCCGACGTTTGTTACACGAAACCGGAGTGGGGTTATTGACATTACATTCTGCTCAAAAGGACTCCTAAGGGTCATTGACAACTGGCATGTAAGTCATGAGGCCTCTCTGTCTGATCACAGGTACGTCTGTTTTGACATGCAAAGTAAGGGCGGCTCTTCCTGCTACTGGAATCCAAGGAAAACAGATTGGTCACTCTATAAGTCTGACCTTCTGTCTCAGCTTGGGTCATTGGGCAGTAGGGTTACCTGCTTTGCAAACATTGATCAGATTGCTTCTGATCTTCAGAATGCAATCATAAGCTGCTTTCAGGACAGTTGGCCATTGCGGCGGGGAAAGAGTCACCCCAGTACTAAGTGGTGGACTGCTGACCTTGACCACAAAAGGGCGGCTGTCAGGAGGCTTCATAACCATTGCAAACTGAGCCGTATTTGGGAGCCATACCACAGGGCACTCACAGAATATAGCCTTGCAATCAAGAAAGCTGAAGAAAACTCTTGGAGACAATTCTCACAGCCCTGTGCTTGAGATGATATCAGATGTCATGAGCACGGAGTTGGTTTTCACTAAACCTTTCTCTGTTAAATTCTGCTCTACAGAGGAGTGGAAGTCTGAGGAAGGGCCCTATCCCAAAAGAGGCAGCCTTGTCTGGTACACAGACGGTTCTCTCATTGAAGGAAAATCTGGCTACGGGGTGTACAGTGATTCACCTAGAACACAAGTTTATGCAAGTCTGGGACAACACTGTACCATCTTTCTGGTAGAGATTTGGGGCATCATGGCTTGTGCCAACATAGGCATTGCCAGGCGCTATTGCAATAAGCATATAGTAATCCTGTCAGATTGTCAGGCAGCACTCAAGGCTCTTGACTCCAATGGAATCAAGTCCAAATTGGTGTGGGAGTGCCACAAAACACTCAGCAGGCTTGCAGCACGCAACTCTGTGCATCTTGGTTGGGTACCTAGCCATGTAGGCATAGGAGGTAATGAGCATGCAGATGAGCTTGCCAAGCGGGGATCCAATATGCCATTCCTAGGCCCAGAGCCAGGGTGTGGCACAAGTAAAACAACTGCCTTCCACACAATAAGTAAATGGTCCAGAGACTTACACCACCAGCAATGGCAGGGTCACCCTGGTCAAGCACTTGGCAAAAGGCTGCTGGCAGACACAAGCCCTCGCTTCACCAGCTGGCTGGTGAGTCTGAGTAGAGGACAGGTCAAGCAGGTGATTGCCCTGATAACTGGACATGGCTACTTCAGGAGACATCTCCACACAAGTTGACTCAGAAATGAAAGCCAGATGTGTAGGCTTTGTAATCAGTCCGGAGAGACTGCTGAGCATATCATACTGGATTGCGAAAGTCTTGGAGCTGGAAGAAGGGCTCTGTTTGGCTGCAAGCAACCAGGTGAGGAATGGGATGTTGGTTGGTATAGGGAAAAACTCCCGGACCTTGTAAAAGACACAGGAGTTGGTTTGCCTAACCAACATACTTTGGGACACATAATAGCCTAAGCTTTGGTTGATGTGTGAGGTTCTTTGAATCTTTGAGTCCGTCCCTTTAAAAACATACATGGCACAAATGGTTGCTGTCCTTTTCTATCATACAACAAAACAGATAGCGCTATCTCTCTCTAGCTTTGCAATGTTGTCAGTTTGCCAGAAAATTTTATTTTTACTTTTGACAGTGACTGTACAAAAGTAAACAATTCATTATCAGTTGCATTTTTTCTTCATTCTATCAAAATACTTGAGTAGACAAGTTGTATAATTGATTTAAAATGTATTTTTGAACCAATGCAATAATTTTTTGACATTACCGTATGAGAAACACAAATTAAAATACCTGGAATGACATTTTAAAAGTTGATAACTAACCATCCTAGACTTCATTCATGCTTCAGTTAGCCTTCACGCTACACGTATTCCATTTGAACTATTTCCACAAACTATTTCCATTGAAATTACTTATTTTTAATAGGATTTCTATTCTTATATTATTTCTAAAAGGAATTGGAATAGAATACCAACCAAATAACTCAATTTCTGTTGTTGTAAAATTCAGGTTGTTGTATCACAGCTTATTAAATTAGCGCCATTTCAAGTTTGTAAAAAAATAAAAATACAATCTCAGTTATGAAAGCAAATTTTTGAATCAAATTATGAGAAACAATTTTTTCTTGATTAATTTGACATTTAATTGATTATTTAATCAAGGAATTTGTAATTATTATTAGATAAAATTTAATGGGATGAATTGAGTAACAGCTGTGTACACTCAGTGGCAGAATGAAGAGACTTGGCAACGTGTTTCTCCTGTCTTACTTCACAGCCATTATGACGTGGACCCCACTATAGACACATCACGTGACTGTGCCATCTATTTAGAAAGCTCCAATCCTGGTCTTTAGATTGACTCACGGCAGTGAACGAGATCAATTTTGATCCGGACCAGTAAAGGGCACATCAATACTATTACAATGCGGAACTTTCTAACAAGATGGCGGATTTTTGTGCCAGGGTACTGTCACAGTATACATACAGTATGGAAACTTGGCTATATAGTACCCTGATGCAAAAATCCGCATCTTGTTAGGAAGCACCGCATTGTAATAGTATTGATGGTAGGTTCGGATCACTTTAATGATCTGGATCAATTGATCTCGTTCACTGCCACGAGCCAATCAGAAGACCAGGATTGGAACTTCCCAAGATCACGTGACGTGTCTAGTATTTGCGGCATGTAAAAAGCATTGGTTAGATAGGCGTTTGATTACAAGTTTCCATTCTGTACCTATTCTGTGTCTCGGTCTCACTCTTGGTCTCAGGGTCTCAGCAGCTTCTCTTTGTCTCAGATCACAGAGAAGAAATAACTGAGAAGAGTAACTGAGAGAAGAAGTAGAGAGAGAAAATAACTGAGAGAGAAGTAACTGAAACAATATTATTGTTAATGAGCAGCTGACATAATTTTTATAATCATTTAGGAACAATAATAGAAGAATATAATACTGCATTACACAGCACCTCAAGAACATGTCATAATTAAAATTATTCCATGCTCTTCCTCAATTTTCAAGTTCAAAATCACAATTGTGGATCAAATTAGACTTAATTTTTTTCAATTATTAAATTGAAGTATATAATGTAATAAAGTTTGGATTATGCTACATTTTTATAAAGGACAATACTTCATCTAACCACTGATTCACTTCTTATTGTTTTCTTGTTCTTGTTGATTACAAATAAAAATTAATCCACTTTGTCATTGGAGACCCAGAGCTCATGCGATCTGGAGAGTTGAGAGTAGCAAGTGATTAGAATAAGAATGGAGCATGTCCAGTCTATGTATTATTAGCAAAACGATGACATGCAGGCCTCAAGCCTCAAGATGCTGCCAGCACATTGTTTTGCTGGAGGGAGAGAGTGGTGTGAACCAGGGCTCTATAAATACCAATCCAGGATGCAGGGTCATATCATTATAGGATTATTTAGTATGGATCACATTTATAGTTTCAGCATCAAGTGTTTCAGAGCTTTCATCTACCACAGTTTAAATTGAAATCACAACATCAGAATAATGATGGAATCAGGAACAATCAGGGAATCAACAGGATAAACCCGGAACTGTTTTTATCCCTAATTTTGATAAATGTATTTTCCAATATATTGGTAGAAGAAATAATCTTTTGATAGAACATTTTTTCATGTTGTACATACCTCATTTTCTGACATAATATTAACGCATGGGAACATGTTATTTCAAAACATTTTCATTGTTTTCTTATCGAAAAATGTTTATAATTATTGTTTATGAGAAACAAATAATTATATCATCCATCTATTTCATTTTCCATGACGAAATACCAGTTAATAATTCGTTTTTGAACTATGTTTGACGACACTACAGTCAATTATTCAAATAAAACATTAATATTCAGTTTGTATTTCAATAACTTTCATTGAAAAATGGATGATTTTATTAGAAATTACAGTCAGCAAACTGCTGGAATATTATCGCTGTATAATGGTTATCCCAAATAAACCTTATGCTATTCACTTCTTTGTTCAATATTTGCAGTAGCAGAAGTCCTGAGTTCTATTTATATAGCTTTAATTTGATATTCAAAATGATAAAGTGATTTTATTCAAAAATTTTATTGTGAAGTTTAACTTTTATTGCAGTGTCCTACCACAATCTAAATAAGACAACGCATTCTGTTTATTTCGTTCAAAACTATTCTATGAAATGATAATAGTTAAAAATCAGTTGTCATCTCTCATCATCATTCTTCTCACTCATTACCCAAGCACAAGTCTAAGAGAGCATCAACCTCAATATTATTATTATTATTACAGTTTGATAAGCTGACCGTACTCGAAGGTTTGAAAATCATGTCATTCTTCAATCGAAATGTTGACCTTTTCAATGGAATTCACAATAATTTTATTTACAGGAAGGTCGGTATTTTGAACTCAGGCCTGAAATTTCGTCTGTTCTACTTCAACACATTCTCGTGTCTACAAATCTGTTTATCAATTTTCAGCTTTATGGTAAGTAATTTGAATATTCCTGGATGAAATCTACTCTTCATTTTTTATACAGTACTGATTATTTTATTATTTGAATGTACTATTCAATTCACTTATTCATCCTATTATATTAAGCGAGCAATTTCTGTATATTTATATCTGGTTATCTATGTTCAACGGATCTCCAAAACGAAATTCGGAGCATAGTAGGTTTATGATGTAAAAATTCGATTGCACTAGGTCTCATTCCTGGGAAAACTCGCTGAAGGACATAAAAAGGATAATAATTGTTCATCCTTCAAAAAATAGATGATAATCTCGTTGTCTGTAGATAACAGAAGATGCGTGTGTGGGAGAGAAACAGAATTATTTCCAGCTGTGTAGTCAATCAGCTTACCTCACGAGAAATATTAATCTAGAAATTTTAAACGACTTGATCAAAATAATCTGATTATTTGTTGACATGACATGTTATATCATTCTAAATTAGAGTATAAAATAATGATTAACTTTGAAAATTATTTTTCAAAGTTAATCATTATTTTACAGTTTTAAGTGATGAGTGTTATTTTTCTATTCAATTTGGTTTGTAAACAATCTGAATTGGGACTTTCCTGTTTGGATTGGAAAATTGGACCTGAATTCAAGTGTATGGAACAAAACCTACTTTTTTGGACTAATTTATGCTGTATAAATCAAAATTCGGGGAAGAAACAGTTTTTGGCTTTGCATATTAGTCCTTCCCCAATCATTTTAAAGAATTGTGTTTCGTTTATCAATAAATAAATAACGAGCGAAGCTCAGTACCCCCATTATTATTTATAGTAAACGCAAATTGGAGAGGTGGGTGATGGTGGCACCATCTCTGAGTGAAATTGGTAAATTTCAAGATTTAAATTGCATGTGCTATTGTGAATATTGGAGATGTTTCAATCGTATGACAATTTTAAAATCAGGTTTTAATAATGTTTTAGAGAAAAACAAACAAATACTTGTCACTTGTCCAATTACACCGGTTCAATGAAGGCTTCAGTTGGTGCTAATCGGTTCTTATCTTTTCACATATCAAATTTGAAAATGTAAAACTTACATAAATGTATGAATGAATTTGAAAAATCTTGAATATACATATATTTTATGAGAAGTCAGGTTATGATGAAATTTCAGATGTGAAAATACTCAAAGCCAACTATCTTTTTTTCTGCTTGAAATTTACCAATTTCTCTCAGAGATGGTGCCACCATCACCCGCCTCTCCAATTTGCGTTTACTATAGCAGATAATTTATCAAGTAGGTATATTATGTAGTGTATTATTTCAGACGACAGTGTCCATTGGAAAGGACTGTCTATAGTAACTGTACTTGCCTGCTATCTACCGGAAGAATCGTGCAATTCTTCCTTGTAGTAGCTGGAACCGTTGATAGGTGTCATGAGCTAGGTTGATAGGTGTCTATAGCTCTTACTTTTTTTACATTCAGCATTATTTGCCTCAATTTCAACTACTCTACCCATTCAGTTACAGACTGCTGTAATTTTTCTCCTGTGTCGCAAATGAGGACAATATCATCAGCATACAGGAGAGCTCTTGTGCCAATCTTGGCTGGGAGGCTCTTGGCCTCATATTCCAGTAGGGCTATCCCATCAACATAATCATTGAAATGAACATAACCTATATAATATTTGGACAATTTTAAACTAAATTAGGAAATTGAAGAAGTTTTGGGCAATAGCCTGTTTTTTCCGATCGTTGTATTGTTTTTGCTAACCTAATAAATATTTTGTGTCCTTCTCTTACATATTTTGTGTATCTATAAGAAATTCAGTGATTATAAGTAGTGATTCTATAGTCTCTGTAAGGCTCAACTCCACTTACGCGACTCAGGTCGAGAAGAGACTGGACTCTAGTCGAGAGCATGTGTTTCCAAATGGTGACACACAGACCAGTCGATTCTAGTCACCGCGACGTCACCATTTGAAAACATGCTCTCGACAAGAGTCGAGTCTCTTCTCTACCTGAGTCGCGTAAGTGTGAGTTGAGCCTGAAGCCGTCGGCAAGGCCTGTGAAAAGAGGCCATGACACCAACTTTGATTTCGGCCATAATGAGTATTTTTTTTACAGACTCAGCCTAGTCACTCTCACCTCCAAGGATAGGACAACACACGTAGGGTGATGTAATGCTGTATTTAAATGCCTCACGTTGGGCCGGCAAATCATGTGGTGCTCTTCCTGGGGGAGTCACTCTCACCTCCAAGGATAGGACAACACACGTAGGGTGATGTAATGCTGTATTTAAATGCCTCACGTTGGGCCGGCAAATCATGTGGTGCGTTTTTAACGGCTTCACACATGTAGGGTGAATCTTGCACTGAGTCAGTGGTGTAGTGGCTATAAATTTTGCAATGGCGTGTGAGGACGCTGAGTGAACACCAGACTGATTGACTCACTACAAGACTCAATACAATTGTCGGAATCGCGGGAGGCCTAAACGCTCGCTCACCCTTGATTCTTCTAATGACAAATTGTATTGTGATGAAATTTTTATAAATAGTGTAGCGGACGCTAAACACTGAATACGGATACCTTAAAATTATTACCTGTGAAGAATGAGCATACAAAATCATACAGGTCGAGCAAAAATCCCGATGTAGATAATTTACGGGACTGCGTCTCTAATAAGTTCTGAAGGATTAAAATACGGTATTTGGACCAAATATCGTTCAGAATATACTTCGAGAACAGAGTCTTGTCGGGTTTTAAGTTCTATTGTAGGAATTTATATGATCTATGGCTGCCACTGCTGTACAATTGATGAGTTCGCTCCAAATTCGAGGTAGGTAACAGATAAAAGCTGATATATGAGCAGGTAAGGACAAAGAATAAATATCTCGATCTGACCCCACTCGCTACATCCACTTAGACCTGTTCCAATATCCAGCTTGATTCAATATTCCAATGATCGTATTCGATCGGTTCTTGATGATATAGAACGTATCAGACACAATAATTGACAGGCTTAAGAAATAATCGAACTCAGAAAGCGAATTAACAAAACTGAAATATATTATAATAAAATATGTAATCATACAGTGCAGATTCAGAATTTGATTCACAGGTTGATAATAATTTAGCATTAATAGAATAGTTAAAAATTTTCTTGTGCTTGCATGATACCATGCGTGATTCAACAGAATTTTACAATTGATAAAATTTAACAGTTTGAAAAAATAGTGAAAAAATGAATTATAGAAGTATTTTTTAAAATGTTCGGGGTCGTGGTTCAGGCAGCGGAGGATAGTTAATCAACTACAAATTCTTAGAAATTAAATATGAATAAATTCTAGGCTCTTAAATGCTAAAGCGCTTGTCGGCGTGGCCAATAATTTAACGAAGAAAAATTTATGTTTTTCTGCACTGAAATATTTTCGAAGCGTAGATTGGGGCCCCTTTTTAAAACTTATAACTCACGTGAATTTCCTTGGCGGTCGTGGTTTTCTTCTTTAGATCAAAAATCGTTTGATCGGCGGCAATCCAGGCTTCAATTTCAGCACGTGGGGAATTTTAATTTAAATATCTCCTTCACCGAATTAATTAAGGGATAGTTTACTTTAAGCTTTTAAATTTATCGATTGATGAAAACAGAAATTTATAAATAACAAATAGATTGGCCTAAAATATCGGCTCACAAATAGAACATTTAAAAATCGAACAAGAAGTTTTCACAAATAGGTCTTTGGTAACTATGAAAGAGATCTACACGGTAAGGATTTCAAAAGGGAAGTGCTGCTCTTTTCTCTAAGCTTTTAGGCTAGACCTTGCTTCTCGGAATCTCAATGTAATAATTTGCATAAAAATTTGCCATTGGTAGAACGCTTGTGACGTAAACATGACGTCAGTGGCAAGTAGTAGAATACAATTCCTTTAATTACAATAATAATTTGATTTAGGTAATTCTTAAAACTGCTTAATCTTCTGGACATAGTTCCTCTCATACAATGTACATGTGCTAGTGTAACTGATAAGGCAGGGTTGGTGTCTGATAATAAATTAACATGTGTTGCTTTCAAACGATCACCGTCTTGGTGCTATTTCTATGCACTGTGATTGGTTTAGACCTACCAAAGAGATTTAATTACCATGTGGTTCAGTTGAATTAAATTATTAATAAATTAATATTCTTGTACAATTTTTATTAGGTTTGAGATTATTATAATTAATTTCTGCCATTTTATCAATAATAGAATTTCATGCTATGACCTATTTAGTTACAATAAGACCTGACGCATAATACAATTTCTTAAATAATAAATAATTTCAACAATAATACATACATTTTATTTTTTATTTTGAAATTCTTGATCCTTCATTTGATTTCTCTCAGTTGAAATCTCTTGTTCATTCCCATCTTTATTGATAAATGAATGCAAATGTCAAGTGACCTGGCTGGCTCAGGTTTGGTGTCAGAGGGTCGAAACTGATCAATTTCAGAGCTCTGACATGACTTCACGACTGCGTTTAGGCAGCCGTGCCTCACACTCAACGTCTCCATCCTAACTCGGAAGTGGCCCGAGAATCTGGTGTTACCTAGATTCGAACCCGGGGCCTCTACATTACAAAACCAGCGTCTAAACCACTCGACTGATGCATAATAAACATTTCCATAAATTGATAATAAAGAGAAACAATTAAATTTTAGTAAAAGAAAAACAATATTCATTTTATTATTAAATAGAATAAATTATTTATTCAACTTGATGGGAATAGTTGAGAGTATATGCCATTTACTTTTCTTTGAGAAATTCATGCCAGGGAGGTGACGTCCTTCTTCCTTGAGTCAATTTTCTATTCTGTACTTCCACACTCGTTCCAGTGTATCCTCCACGAGTGATCTACGCCACCTCAGTAAGAATCGCCGCTTTCAAGACACCTAAGAAATTACTTTTATCTTTGGGTACATTTGAAAGAGCAAGTTTATCGACATCAACCCCGTACCTTACATGACTTGAAAGCGGCGATACGTACTACTGTGCTGTTTACTGAGGAACGAGTGTGGAAGATCTACTAAGGTAGGTAGCTACCTTGAAAAATCATTTTTTTTTTTTTTTTACTTCTAAAATGTGAATGTTTCTCGTGATCACCCTGTAAAATTTATTCATATTAATCACAATATTGTGTATGCTACAGGGTGAACAAATCAGAAACGACCTAATTTATGGCTGCAATTGGTTGAATAAGCCCAACTGGATGAATAAGGTTCTCCTCTTCATGATGGTCCAGAACAATAAATTGCCAAAACTTGGATTATTCAATGTGTTTTACACTCAACAGGAATAATTTGAGAGTGGTAAGTGTGATAACATTTATAAGAAAACTATTTTCTATTGAACCTGTACTGAGATTCATTATTCATTATCTGATTGTCGATATTAGTGGCCACCAACAATAGGACAAGAGTGTAGATCATGTATGAACTGACATGTTTTGAAACGAGAAAGACTTCGCACGAGAAACAGCTGATTGACAGCAGCTTCTAACATAAAATAAACAACCAATAACAATGAATAATAAACCGGAATACTAAAGACAATAATTCTGAGACCTACTCTAATTTCTCTTACGGCCGTTTGCACAGTGAAAGCTTAAACTGAATTCAATCAGCTGTTGGCTTAAACTCGAAATGAATCACATTATAACAAATGAAACTTGATATAGATTTAATCCAGTTTAAGATTAAATTTAGTTTAAACTGGCACTGTGCAACCGGCACTAAGGCCCGTATGCAGATACTCGGTTTAAACGGAGAAATGTCAGCTGCTCATTCAAACCCCGTATGAAACACACATCATGATAAATGCAACCATATCCACAAGTAAACATGGTTTAGGGTTAATTAGTGTTAGCATTTGACAAAGAGAATTAGTGTTAGAAATTCAAAGAGAATAGAGAATTCAAAGAGCTCTCAGAATTATTGTCTTTAGTATTCCGGTCTTTATTGGATGATAAATTCCACTTCATTGTTTCAGATTGTCCAAGGAGCCTACTCCTACTTCAATCTTCTGAAAAATATTTCTAATTGATCTCAAACAAACATAGATTTCCTTCAAAAGAGATCAATGGTTGAAAAACTAATAATAGTTTATTGTGGAGATACAATAGGAAATAATCGCTGTACAAATGGTATTTGCTCATATTATTGCAACAAAAATACCATAGATCATTCTTGAACATTGAATCTTGAAATTATTCATTTCGAATAAATTGACTTTCAATCATTGTTTTCTGGACATTTTATTTCTGAAATAGCAGGTAACCCACGCTCCGCAAGGGTCAATTGAGAACATGACCCACTTAAAAATCTTGAAGAATTCAAAATAGGCGTACAATCGTCCTCGGTAGATTTTAAGAATCAATATGCAAAGTTTCAAGTTGATCATTCCAGTAGTTCGGACCTTATGATGCGTCATTCGTGAATTTCCTATCTTATACTTGTATATAAGCCAATTCACCCCTTTTATGATATTATAGATGATTCCACAGTCAAGAGCCGTCAGGCTGATGATTCAGTCGGGCTCGCTTCGCTCGCCATATCTGTCTAGCCAGGGGGCTCTGCCCCTTGGACTCCCGACTGGAACGTCCAAAAAAGAGATCAGCGGGCTCGCTTCGCTCGCCAGCATTTTTCATTTGTGCATGCTTCATTCCATCAGAAAGTCAAAGTACTGAGAAAACACAGAAAAGCTGAGAAAAACACTGATTTTGGGCGTATCTTTGATGAAATATTAAAGTCACCTCATCACAGAATTTTTAGACCCTAGCTAAACCTCTGTACCAAATTTGAACATTTTCTGTTTGAACATTTTGTTTCAAATTTGAACACTTGATTAAAAAAACTGAGAAAACGCAAAAAAAAGCTAATTTTGGGCGTATCTTTGGCATCATTTCGAATTCCTTCTAACACAATGTTATTACACCCAAGCTGAACTTCTGTAGTAAATTTAAGCATTTTCTGTTCATTTGTTATTGATAAAGCTGAAAAAGCGAAAAAAAACGCTGGAAAAACGCAGATTTTGGGCGTATCTTTGGCGTTTTTTCAAATTCCTTCTAACACAACATTATTATACCCTAGCTGAGTTTCTGTACCGTACTAAATTTGAACATTTTCTGTTTATTTGTTCTCGATAAAGCTGAGAAAACGCTAAAAATGCAGATTTATGGAAATTTTTCCAAATCCGTTCTTAGTGCACCTCTAAAGGGCCAACTGAACATACCTACCAAATTTGAACGTTTTTGGTCCGGTAGATTTTTAGTTCTGCGAGTGAGTGAGTGAGAGAGTCAGTGAGTGAGTGTCATTTCGCTTTGATATAGATTCCACAGTCAAGAGTAGGTGATTGAAATTCTCTTATTTCTGAATCTTAATGCGGGTTGCACAAAAGTCAATAAAAATAATGCTATATTGTTTTGATAGCCTTGATTGATCTTACCTAACTTTCCTTGTATTGTGAAGACAAAGGCCCGGTTGCACATAAGCCAGTTAAACTTCAACCGCGATTAATTTCACGAGAACCAATCAGAGAAGCCGTAAAAGGCCATCAAAACAATAAAGCATTATTCTTATTGCGACCTTTTGTCAAGAATAATTGCAAAAATGTTGTGGAAAAACAAGTATATTTTTCATTCTATTAACTATTCACTGTTCATATTCATGGAAGCTATTTGCTTGATGATTGACTCATGAATTGATAGACAACATTCACAAGAGTTTGTAGCAGGTACATTTTCATTAAACCACTAATTATTATTAGTGACAACCTACATCATAATTCTCGACTACACAGCGATACTTCTCACTGGGTTGATACTCGCTATTGAGTTTGGGAACCACAAACCCTGGGTTATCGTCTGATCCATCAGAAGTGCACATAACAAGATGTTCACAGGGATCAATGCACTTGTGATTAGTATGGCAATACAGGTGAGGTGCACAATCATCTGTCCATGAGCAATAGGAACCTGTGCAGATACAAAATACATGAAATCATGAATGCATGAGTATACGAATACATGAACACATGAATACATGAGAACAATAATAAAAGGTGAGTGGATGAATGAATAATTGAATGAGAAATTCCATGAAAATGGATCTGTCAGATTTGGTTGGTATTCGGGCTATGGATAGAGGTTGACCTAACAAGTGTCGTGCTACAATAGGCATGAGACGTTCCGCTACAATACAGAGTGAGTTATTCACTGAAACCACAGAATAAATAAGTAATCAGAAAATTTACAAGTGACAAAAAAGTTGGAAAATCATATCAAGATTTCAAGGATACCTCATTTATTAAGATTGGTCAGACAATAACAGTAGTCCAGTAGTGATTATACAACAGTAGTGCTTATACCAATACGATGCGGATAGGTATGCGCACTCCAATTGAAAACAATGCATGAAATCTAATCGTCCGATCCGTCCGATGCGTGCCGTCCGTCCGATGACGATCTGTGTGCGCCTACCTTTATGCGTCAGAAACACAAGCAATCCAGATTTCATCGTACTATACTTCATTTTTCTCGTCTCGTCAAGGCGGTCCAAAATCATGCATCATAAGTCAAATTCGGTCGAAAAGTGGAAAATTTATTGTTGAGTGTACTAAAGCCCATATTCCAATACACCAAAAATGGTCAATTTCAATATTCAAAGCTATGTATCTTGGTAACCCCTTATTATAAAAATCATTACTTGATCTTGAAGTATACAATATAATTTCCTCTTTCACCTGCTATAAACGATTTATGAAAAAATATTTTCGTAGAGTGAGATTTGATTGTTGGAAAAATCCGGAAGTTGTAGATATTTTTATCATATTAACGGTTTTGGCAGTTTTATGATAGGGAAACGTTATTCAAGATGGATTATAGACAACTCAGCTCGTAGAGGATGAATTTGTCTACAATTTGGAATCAATCGAGAGTTTCTATGATGTATCAGACTCGTTTTAGAAATTCTTGATCAACAGTAAAATCACGGAGAAAATGTAAAAACTGAAAACTCCATTTTTGAAATCTTCTGAAACTTTCGAATGGTATTGGAATAGAAAGTATTATTTATTGGAGTGGGTAGGGGGGACAATTTTCACATCCTCACTAGATTTGGAAATTTATAGAAGTATTCAAAGACATGCAGCTTTGAATATAGAAATTGGCCATTTTTTGTGTATTGGAATATGGGCTTAAGTACACTCAACAATTAATTTTTCATTTTTCGACCGAATTTGACTTATGATGACGATTTTTGACCGCCACGACGAGCCGAGAAGAATGAGGTGTAGTACGATGAAATCTGAGCACTGTGTCAAAAGTAGTTATAAGTGTTTGAAATTTTGATCCTTGAGGTGTCCTTAAGCGCGCCTCTCCATTAGGAAATACTGAAATGAAGTGCATCTAACAGGTGATTCTCATAGAAAATAATCTTATGAACTTATGTCATTGTGCGGAATATCAATGTGAAAACTATGTAGTTTGTGATGATGGTTGAAGCTGAAAATTAGGTGTTTTTCACAATACAAGGAGCATTGTTGTCAGGTGTACCTGGAAATCTATATGAGATAGAGCGCTCCACCTGATCTCAGATTGTAGAGCACAAAAATAAGCCTAGAGGGATTTTGAATTATACATCTAAATGATAACAATCGAAAGATATTGTTGATCAAAATCTAAAATTCATCAAAAATTTATTTTCTCTTCAAATTTCACTCATTTTTGAAAAATCATAACTCAGTTCTCATTGGAGATAGAGAGTTCCGAATGATCTTATTTGAATCAGAGTTTCATATTCTAGAAAAAAGGAGAGAGAAAATTTTTCTGTCCGATCACGAGATTTGGCAGAAATAGCTGAGAACTGGAAAATGAGCCGAAATACGAGATTTTTGGGCCACTCTGTATCTAGCACAAGGAAATTTTGCATGAAGGAGTTGGTTCTGGACTTCTCCTATGTACCCAATTAATATATTAAAAAATCAGAACTACAATATAAATTGCATGCACAAATGTATATAGTGACTGGACTAAATAGAGTTTATAAGGACGGCAAAAATTGTGCGTCCAAAAATTGATGTGTGTGTAACTAGACTTAGGGTGTGATCACATTGGATGCATAAAATGCATGTGCTTATACCAATACGATGCGGATAGGTATGCGCACTCCAATTGAAAACAATGCATGAAATCTAATCGTCCGATCCGTCCGATGCGTGCCGTCCGTCCGATAACGATCTGTGTGCGCCTACCTTTATGCGCCAGAAACACAAGCATTCCACATTTCATCAGCTGTTGCTATATGATCATTATATCAGTTTCCTACTGTTTCTGTACAAATACTAATATAATGAGAATAGCATCAGTTGACGAAAGTGAAATTTGATTTTTCGTTGCGCAGTCATCATAATAATCACAAATTGAAAAAAAAATCATTATACATTATTGCGGACTAGCAGGTAACCCGTGCTCCGCAAGGGTCTATTTTAAAACGTTACAAGTGAAAACTTGTTATAATGAAATCTTTGAGAATTTTAAATAGGCCTATAACCATCCTCGGTTAATTGAGAATCTTTATACAAAATTTCAAGTTAATCAGTTCAGTAGTTCAAGAGTGATGATGCGCCAAACATAATTTTCCTATCCCGTACATTCTTCATAAGCCAGTTCTTTCCTTTATTATAGTACAGATGATGCCCACATGAGCTATTTGCTTGTGCGTAAAGTATGGGGAGTGCGAGCGTGAATTAAGAGAAGATCAAACGTCCATGCCTAATCGATAGGATTCGGCGGTTTCGAACCCGCGACCAGGTAAAACTGGTAGACTAAAGGGTCAACTCAGCTTTCCGGCCGGCATTTGATATCACTACCATCACTGATATTATAATAATAAACACTAATAAAATCAAAACATGCATACAGACTTATTCGCCACGAACACGCAAATTCTACTTTTCATCAGCTGGTGCTAAGCTTATTGATTGATTGATTGATTCATATAATCAATACATCATCAAAATGATAGGGAGAGAAAACAATAAACCTTGTGCTAATCTCTCTGAAATTTAGATAAGGTTACACGAAGTCCGAAATAGGTTAAGTTTTGTAGTTGTTTATTATATCTGTACTAGCAGTCAGGCTCGCTTCGCTCGCCATATCCGTCTAGCAAGGGGGTTTCTCCCCCTGGACCCCCGACTGGATCGTCCAAGGATGAGATCAGCAGGCTCGCTTCGCTCGCCTGCATTTTTCATTTGGGCATTTTTATCATATGTTAGGACAATCCAGTCGGGTCCAGACTAAACGGCTGGCTAAACGGATAGCAGCGAGCGAAGCGAGCCTGACCTGCTAGTAATAATATTCCCAGGATGAAGTAGCAGTGCCCAATCAATTTTTCCGCGATAAATGCATTTAAATCTTCAACTTGGTACCAACCTAACAAGTCAACTCAACTTAATCCAACCTGACAAAATTATTAATTTAGTTGCCAGTTAACACTGTTTCGAAGAGGTACTCTATCTAGATTATAGTTCTATAGTAACTATGATATGGAAATTCATTATAATTAAGAGATTGGGAGAAGAAATATACATGCTAAAAGACGAACTTTAAACCCTTAAAAACAGCCCTTAGAGTTAAATATTGCCAAAAGATTTCTTAGTGCGCCTCTAAAGGGCCAACTGAACATACCTTCCAAATTTGAACGTTTTTGGTCCTGTAGATTTTTAGTTATGCGAGTGAGTGAGTGAGTGAGTCAGTCAGTCAGTCAGTCAGTCAGTCACAGTCAGTCGTCAGTCAGTCAGTCAGTCAGTCAGTCAGTCAGTCAGTGAGTGCCATTTCGCTTTTATATATAGATTAGTACAGAAACAGTAAGATAATAAGATGAATTGTTATAATAGAATGAGATACAACAGTGAGCTGTGATAAGCATACCATCAGCTGATGGAATGTGATGCATAATGTGATGTTTGTGGCGCATAAGTCTGGACGGGTCGCCGGAGTTCCGCCTGCCCTGAAACCACCACTCACCAAAAAAATGGTCAGTTTTTACGGTCGCTGCCAAAGTGGAATAGTAAAGGACAAACTGGGTCTATTCCTATTTTACATCTATCATTTTTTGGCAGCACTGAACTTGTATTCCTCTTAGTTTTTAGTAACATTAAAAAGGCTGAAAAGTAAATAGGCCTATTGAAAGTGTTCATTATAGGAGTTATTATTAGTTTTAGTGATATTCATATATTGGAGAATATAAGAATGGGTCTTAGGGTGCACATTCTGAGAGTTGGGGTACACATTGGTCAACACTAAAATGGATTAACAAATACCTACTGGCGGCCAGACAAACTCATGTTCTGTTGACCACACTTTACGCAACATCTCAAAGAAATTGGACATATACTGTGTATATATGTAGGCATTTGAGACTTATGAGCATGTATGAGACTGATGTGTTCTGTATCTGCCATACCAGTATGCTAAATAAATAAGAAACTAGGTACCCTTAAGGTATAGGGACACCTTATGTATGAATGCATGATTAAAATGATGTAGCATTTTAAATTATTCAACTTTTCGAGTGATTTCTATCCTTCTATAGCATAGGCAGAAGCTGTAGTACCTTTTCCATGAATAGTGATGATAAATTAGTGAAATTCATCACTAAGAAATTTTTTTTCAATTTATTGTGAATTTTATTGGAAGTTGGAGGTATCCTTGATGTCAAGAAAATCGAATGCAATTAGATTCAATGCAGTTTGCTGGGACCCTGCAAGTTACATTTTGATTTTGTGAAATTGAACTTGGCAGTTGAACTGAAATACAGTTTGTACCGGCGGAATTACTGTATCAGAGACCAAAAATATCTACATTCAGTTATAAAAGTTTAATGGCTTTAAAGCTACTGCTATTCAACTAAAAACCTAAAATTGAATAAATAAATAGAACTCAACAATAGATTTCAACTAGTGCAGTAAATATAAGTTATATACATAATAATTATGCCATGTCTTTGAAAAATAACAAACAATATTCATAAATTACATTTTTGTGTGATCAGAATATTCAATTATTCTTAATATTGTCCTTCATAATATTCAACCAACAATATGAATCTGAACTCATTGACAAAATAATCATCTACAGCTTTGTAGAAAGATACCACTTCGACGAATTGGGAAACGTTGCCTACGTTTGGTCAATAAGATTTTTCGGCCGGGGTTGGTGGATTACCGCGAGTAAACCAAGCTTATGCGTGAAGCGACAAGCTGGATCGAAGACCTACTTTGTCGTCGTCCCAGTTTGACGAAATAGCTCAATCTGTCTAATTTTTTTTGGTTGTGGTGGTTTTAAGATTCTACTTCACATGCACTAAGCAAGCTGAAAAACAAGAATTTATCCTGTTCTCTGCTCATTAAAATCTCAAGAATGGAATCAGATATTGACTTGAAAATTCGCATGGTTCATCATAAGAGATTTTCCAAAGATGAACACTTTTAAATAATTTGTTTTTTCTTTCAGTTTTCTTATTTTGGGAATTTAGCGTGATGATGTCATTTTTGAAGAGAAGCATCAACCAGCGTAATTAAAATCCCCGTCTGTACACGCACGTTGTCAAAAATAGAATATGAAGAAGAGTAGGGCTAACTGGATTTTATTCTCGAATTCAATAAAACAGCCAACTAAATACCATATAATTGTGGAAGTTCTCGAAGGAAGTAAAAGACCAACCTTCTTCCTTCAAGCCGGTTTTCATCTTGGGAGTTCCTTCAGCTGAGTAGATTTCGTCCAATTCAACAGTAAAAAACCGGCAGAAACCGGTTGCAGACAGTGCCACACAGTATCCGCCACCTTGTGACCACGACTGACAGTCCATGGGGCTCGCACATGGGTTCTCGCATTTGCCGTGCACACACCATTCCTCCTGTGAAGCACATTCCAGGCTGGACTCGCAGTCTGGAGGCAAAAAGCAGGGAAAAATGGGAGCCAATTTCCAAAGTCAATGGAAAAATAATGCAATGGGATTACAAATAAGATGGAACTCACAGTTGAGGAAAAGTAGAAAAAAGAAGAAGATGGTGCAGGAGAGTGAGAAGAAGATGGTGAAAAGAAGAAGAAGAAGAAGAAGAAGAAGAAGAAGAAGAAGAAGAAGAAGAAGAAGAAGAAGAAGAAGAGAATAGAAGAAGAAGAAGAAAAGAAGAAGAAGAATAAGAAGAAGAAGAAGAAGAAGAAGAGATAAGAAGAGAAGAAGAAAAGAAGAAGAAGAAGAAGACGTAGAAGAAGAAAAGAAGAAGAAGAAGAAGAAGAAGAACGAAGAAGAAGAAGAAGAAGAAGAAGAAGAAGAAGAAGAGAAGAAGAAGAAGAAGAAGAAGAAGAAGAAGAAGAAGAAGATGGTAAAGAAGAAGAAGAAGAAGAAGAAGAAGAAGAAGAAGAAGAAGAAGAAGAAGAAGAAGAAGAAGAAGAAGAAGAAGAAGAAGAAGAAGAAGAAGAAGAAGAAGAAGAATACACACACATAAATTCAAAAAATATTCAGGTTTTTTCTCTACTTTTGCCCCCTGTGGGCTAAGAGGAAAAGTAGAGTCGAACAATGTAGACTCAGTAATCAAGAGTGTAATCGAGAGTATTCACCCTCAGAAGCCCCTACTTGTCATAAGAGGCGACTAAAAGGGGATCCTCTTCTTCCAGAGCCCTTACTCCCACTCCCCTCTTCATCTTCAATATGCTCTGGATATTTATCTCTTTGGAATGAATTTTTTTCTATTGACTTGGCTTTGTATCATTCTTTCTTTACTCATCTTTTATCTTCCTGTCTGGCCTTCCTTGGTCAAGCTCTTGCCTTTCAAGCCCTGGTCCCTCAACTACATGTTGGGGTCTAAGGGCTTATTTTTCCTTTGGCATCAATTTTCCAACATGCTAGGCTATCAACTACATATAGTGTAGTTCGAACAGCTATATGTATGTCCTCTATAACACACTCCAGAGCGGACAGGCAAAATAACATAAGCCGTAGGACACAGATCTGTTGTATACCCTTTTGTGTCCTTATAAAAGCTTGGTGGTGGGGAAGGTATTGGTTAGTAGACTAGTAATGATTGCATCAATAAACAAGGTACTTCCAGAGATGTTGTACACTGTCAGTAGTATGAAAAGGCCTTCACCTCAAGTCTTTTTTTTTTTGACTTGGGTGACCTTGAGGTTAGGTTTGGTCGACTTGGGTGACCTTGAGGTTGGGTTTGGTCAACTTGGGTGACCTTGAGGTTAAGGCCGGTTCTGGAACACTTGTGTTCCAGAACCGGCCTTTTCATACTACTTAGTTCGGTTGGCGACCAGACTATACTCCGTTCAAATTACCTTTGGACTTGGGATGGACATGTGAAGCAGATAAGGCATACAGCAGCAGGGATACAACGGCAAATATGTTGTCGTTGTTTACCGGCCAGCTTTCTCTAATTTCCAGTGAGTATTCAAGCGCTCATGTTAAACTTAGGAAGTTTCCTCTCTGCAATCACAGACTCGACTGACTCTAATCGACAAATTGACAACTACGCTTCCACCTATGACTCAATCCATCACTGCAATTGGCTGATCTCCCTCCATTTCTCTGCGCCGCAAATTCCTCCAAGTCTGAAGAAGATTTGCACAGAGTATAGCTTTGCTCTCCTGGTCAATATTAGAACACACACAAACACAAGAAGAAGTAGCGGAATGAGACGTAATTTGCAGGCTATGATGGATAGGGACGAGATGGAACAGGTAGCGAAATATGAATACCTTCAGTGTTTTCAGAGGATAGGAAAATAGATAGGGAGGTGCTCAACAGATTGAGAAAGGGAGATGCCGCCTATTATGCAGCAAAAGATTGTATATATTTGGAAAAAGAGAACTTGATAGTAAGATTAAGAATCAGATATAAAATCAAATTAGATATAATATATATATAATTATAATTATAATAATAATCAAATTTATTCTCAATATGTGAATATTTCCTTTTGTAGTTATAATAATGTGAAATATTTCTTCTATGTTTAGTTTTGAAGCATCTAAATTTGAAAATCTACTTCGTGAAAATACTTGAGGACTGAAAATTTTGTGAATAGAAAAACTACAAGACTTGACCTTTTTTGGACTATGTGTAACCTTATAGAATAGAATAGAATAGAATAGAATTTTATTGGTCATAAAATATTCACATGAATACATGGACTTCGTCAATTTTTTAACACTAAAGTAAATTTCTATAAAAAGTTCTGATGCATTCTATTCTGTAAAGTTCTATTCTATTCTATTCTTATTCTATTCTATTATATTCTATTCTAGTCTATTCTATTCTATTCTATTCTATTCTAGTCTATTCTATTCTATTTATTCTATTCTATTCTATCTATTCTATTCTATTATATCTATTCTATTCTTCTATTCTATTCTATTATTCTATTCTATTCTATTCTATTCTATTCTATTCTATTCTATTCTATTCTATTCTATTCTATTCTATTCTATTCTATTCTATTCTATTCTATTCTATTCTATTCTATTCTATTCTATTCTATTCTATTCTATTCTATTCTATTCTATTCTATTCTATTCTATTCTATTCTATTCTATTCTATTCTATTCTATTCTATTCTATTCTATTCTATTCTATTCTATTCTATTCTATTCTATTCTCTATTCTATTCTATTCTATTCTATTCTATTCATTCTATTCTATTCTATTCTATTTATTCTATTCTTTCTATTCTATTCTATTCTATTCTATTCTATTCTATTCTATTCTATTCTATTCTATTCTATTCTATTCTATTCTATTCTATTCTATTCTATTCTATTCTATTCTATTCTATTCTATTCTATTCTATTCTATTCTATTCTATTCTATTCTATTCTATTATATTCTATTCTATTCTATTCTATTCTATTCTATTCTATTCTATTCTATTCTTCTATTCTATTCTATTCTATTCTATTCTATCTCTATTCTATTCTATTCTATTCTATTCTATTCTATTCTATTCTATTCTATTCTATTCTATTCTATTCATTCTATTCTATTCTATTCTATTCTATCTATTCTATTCTATTCTATTCTATTCTATTCTATTCTATTCTATTCTTCTATTCTATTCTATTCTATTCTATTCGATTCTATTCTATTCTATTTATTCTATTCTATTTCTATTCTATTCTATTCTATTCTATTCTATTCTATTCTATCTATTCTATTCTATTCTATCTATTCTATTCTCTATTCTATTCTATCTCTATTCTATTCTATTCTATTCTATTCTATTCTATTCTATTCATTCTATTCTATTCTATCTATTCTATTCTATTCTATATAAATTTGGGAGAGGAATAGCACAAGGTTACCTTATTTTTCCTCTCACTATCATTTTGATAATGTACTTATTGTATGAATGAATGAAGAATGATTATATCGTACAGTTATTTAAACTATCTTGCTGTATGGAAGTGAAAGCTGGCCAATGAAATCATCTCATGAAAACAAGGCGTGGAAGTTATTTAAACTATCTTGCTGTATGGAAGTGAAAGCTGGCCAATGAAATCATCTCATGAAAACAAGGCGAGGACAGTGGAAATGAAGTGCCATAGAAAAACTGTTCGAGAGACAAGAAGAAATAGAGTTAGGAATACTAGAATAAGGGAAGAAGTGGGCATGTGTGGGCTTGAATAAGTGTCAAGTCATGAGAGATGTCAGTGAAAGGGTAGAAGTGAGGCAGTTGGGCTGGTAAGGACATGTACAGTGAATGGGGGATAATTGCAAAACAAAACAGTATGTGTGAGAGTGCAAGGAAGGAGAACAGTGGGACTTCCAAGGTATTCATATGAGGAGATAGGACAGAGAAGAGGAAAGACTGTTCCAGAGATGAAGAGAATGGCGATGGATAGTGAATCATGGAGGAAATGGACTGAGGCGAAGAAGAAGAAGAATAAGAAGAAGAAGAAGAAGAAAAAAGAAGAAGAAAAGTTCTAAATAGTGTGTTTGTCTTTTCGGTCTCAAAATTTTATAGTTTTTTCAAAGTTTGGAATTTTCTAATTAATTTTGATTGATGTAATTTAATTTAGAAGTATTTTTTCAATTTAAAAATGATTTTTGTGTGTTTTGTATGATTGTAAATTGAATGTGTAGTTGAAGAATGTTAAAACACGTCATTACCTAGCTATATTTGGACTGTTGTATAAATTAGAATTGGAACCGTTTTGGGCTTATAAGCCTGTGGTACTTTTCTGTAAGTTGTGTAATTCTGAATGATTAAATAACTTAAAAGAAAAAGACGGTAGAAGAAGGGCCTTTCATTTAACAAATCAATTTCCAAAAATTAATTGCTTTGATGAAGAAAATAGATTGTAACTTTATGGATCAATATGCAAAATTTCAAGTTCATTGCATCATTTCAGTAGTTCAGACGTGATGATGCATCATTCGTGAATTTTCTATCCCGCACCTGTAGAAGCCAATAATTTATTTATCTATCAATAATTCTTCCCTCCATCATATTATAGATTAATTCCTATGATTAACCGACTTAGATGCTCCATATAGCCAAGGGGGTACGCGACTAGGTGCCACCCCGACTACTTGTCTCCTTTCTGAGGAGGTGACAACTAGTCGGTGGGACACCCTGTCGCGAGGGTGCGAGGTGTCAAGTTGTCGTTTACGGTCATGACTAGTTGACACCTCCGGTCCAGTAGGTGTCAAGTAGTCGGGGTGACAACTTGACTGCAATGGTATATTTTTACGAGGGTACAAGTAGTAGTCGTCTACGGTCACGACAACCTATCCCTTCGACCTGTACCTGTTTATAAACCTTGATCATAGCCAATAGGTCTATTCAACTTACCAGTCTGTCGTTTTGTGATGTTAGCATGCGAGGGCATGCTTACATATCCATGTAATTGCATTGAGACTGTCATGATCAACATTGATAACCTCATTCCAATCTGCAATTTAAATAGATGTTCGGAATTGCAACAATTCTATTATTCTTGTTGTTTAATGATTGCAATCAATCAACAATTATATTATCATTCTTCTATCGTCACAAACAATATCAGAACATTATACAACACAAACTGTTAGACAAACGCAACACAAAACATAGAACAAAGACAACAGTTTAGAAAAATTGAAAGAAAATTGTTTAGAAACCACATAGAGAAAATGTCTCAACAGATAACTACACAAACTAAGCTTCTACCCAATACAACTTATTTCGAGCAGAATAAAGCTGCATCTACACCAAAGTTATTAACAAAATATTAATAACTCTATCATTATAGATTCTATTAGATTAAACATATCATACACATGATGATCATAAGTGTTTGTCAAGCTCCATTCTATCTAATAGAATCTATAAGGATTAAGGGCTGGTTCCCGAGCTTGGGATCTATAAGTTCTGGACTTACAGAGTCCAGGACTGAAATAAGCTCTCGGGTCTAAATCGACTTTCTGAGTCAGAGTTTTATCTTCTAAACTCCGGGGTCTATTGAGTTCTTGACTTATTTGAGTCCAGGACTTTAATGTAGTAAACATGAAGGAAACTCACAATATTGCTGTTGTATTGTTGGCATTATAGGAAAACGAAAACAACTTATTGCAGGGGGATAATTCAAATGAGCATGCTCTCCAAACTATTTTGTCAAATTATTTTGTCAAAGTACGTTTTGATTTCTTTGTAGGCGTACTACCTTTGTAAACTAACCTTTTAAAAGATGAATGAATAAACATTTCATGTTACGTTATGCTATTATTGATCATTGATCCTAACAAGTGATTTTGGAATAAAAATCTAATTAGGCTATTGAGTTTGAAAACGAATTTGTTTTGAAAAAACTGGAATAATAATTTATTATTGTTATAATATTAATATGTTGAATATGACATTGATTAATAACATTCATATTGGAATATGAATATTCCAAGGCAATCCTTGTATTATTTCTCTTGAACATTTTTAGGTTATGTCACATTCATAAAATAAGGTTAGTTTTTTATGCATAATATTCTGATACAATTTTATTGCAAAATAAACTTTCAAATTATAATTTATGAATTTAGATGGACTAATCCAAATAATTTAGGTATTCCATGATATATCTATTATTTGGCTTTTTATCTACTCCAAAACAATAACTGAATTGTGTTTTTCTCAGTTAAGTCTAGAACTCAAATTCAAACTTTACCCTATAGTGAGATCCACGTTATAATGGCAGTGGATGAAGATAGAAGAATAGCGATGCCGATTCTCTGCATTAATTAATTATATTTCTACACTGTCAAAAACATAATTGGCATAGTTGAGGACCTAGAAAAGGATAGTAACACCGTCTTTGTCGAATGATAGACAAGAATAGCAAAACCAAAGTTGATCAAATACTGCCATTATAACGTGGACCTCACTATAGTCGAGGGTTTAAAATTACGCTGTTTTAAGTTCTGGACTTAACGATTTTTGATAAATTCTCGACTCGGAAAGAGGCGAGAATCTAATTCAAGTTCAAGTCCTGGACTTATAAGTCCTTCACTCAGAAAGCGAAATTATAAACTCCAGGGTCTAACGTGATCTCTAAACTCCAGAGTCTATTCAAGTCCTCAACTACGTTAACGCCTTGGCTCGGAAAGCCAATTTCCTGACTCCAGAGTTTATAGCCATTTAAAGTCTAGAACTTAGCTAAATCCCGAGCTCGGAAACCGGCCCTAATTTATTAACATTTTGTTTATAACGTTGGTGTAAACACAGCTGCATACACCCAATATTGCAATCTTCCTCAAAATCATAAAACCATTAAATATTCAGTTCATTGAATGATAATATTATGTTTCCACTGTATAATAATTATTTCAAACCAGCAGGTAACCCGTGCTCCACAAGGGTCCATCTTAAAACTTCACAAACTGAAAACTTGACGTGATTGGAAAATTGAAAATAGGCCTACAACCATCCTCGGTTAATTAAGAATCTTCATGCAAAATTTCAAGTTAATCAGTCCAGTAGCTCAGACGTGATGATTTGTCAAACTTAATTTATTTTCCTTTCTCGTACATGTATAAGCACTACTAAACAAAGTCATTGTGCATGACAGGTGGTTGATGGTAACGTCAGTACACGTAGGGCTCCCACAACAATAAAAGCACTAGCTTATTTATAGATCAGGTGAAATCAACAAATGTTTATTGGTGTTGAAGCCCTACCTGTGCTGACGTCACCAGAATGCACCATGGTTTTGTTTATGGAGGTAGTGGTGTAAGCCAACTAGTTCTTTCCTTTATTAAAGTATAGATTGATATCAAATGAAGTCTATATAAATAAAACTATAGTCCATACCAAATTATTTCTGACATGGATGGATATGTGGAGCAGAGGAATGTAGGGATACAGCAGCGGCCATGTTACCGTGCTAAATCAGCCAGCATTCTGTAGTCTCTAGTGAGTGTTCAACTGCTCTCATGATACATATACGTAGTTTCCTCTCTGAAAGCACTGAGTCGACTGAGTATAATTAACAAATTGGCAACTACGTTTCTTCCTATGATTCCTCATCACTGTAATTGGCTGATCCTCCTCCATTTCTCAGCTCCTCATATTCCTCCTAATTGGAAGTGAGTTTGTATAGACTGAGGCTTCTGCTACTGCAAATATTGACCGAAGAACTGAATAGAAAAAGGAAATTTGAAGAATGAAACTGTCCAAAAATTGCGCCCAGACCGGGAATCAAACCCGGTACCTCTCTGTTGCCGGAGCATCTATCTTTCATCATTTATGATTTATTGAATACAGTTGTATTGTCTAATCTATCTATATACTTGTTTAATGAAGGAAAGATTACTGGCTTATAAACATACTACTACTACTCATTGACTCTATGACCCTTGAAGAGCATTGGCTTCCTCCACAAGCCTTTTCCATGAATCTCTGTCCTGTGCTCGATGTCTCCATCTTCTTACACCCAAGGATTGAAGGTCTGCCTCCACGTCTTTATACACGTACTAGCAGGGCACCCGTGCTTCGCTACGGGAATTGGAAGATAGGATTATTTTTGTGAAACATTTATAATCTAATTTCTACCAAAATTGTTATAATCGTTTTTGAGGTTAGGCCAAAACTTGACATGAGAATTATTGCGTCAAATCATTTGAATAATCATTGATGTGTTGGAACTGCTCTGTAGAATAGTAGTCCGATTGCAGAGAATTTTGTAGAATATTATGGGCGGGGCTTAAGAGTCGACCTCGAATTTATTCATTGCCAATTGATATTTCCCGTTGACAGTTATCAAATTAGCAGTGATCATGTTATTTTTGCTTTTGCTTGATGCTATTGAAGATTAAATTCCAAATTAAGTTGATTCGGAATTTTATGACTCTCGTATCCATGGATCTCTTGCTTATTCTGAAATTTTTGGCATAGCATGATGCTTAATTTTTGTTTCACTTATTCAAAAGTGTGAAAGCAGCCAATCCACTGATTCTTTCTTTCATGGAAGTCCATTCATACAAAAGAGTCTATTCATAATAGCTAGTATAACATTTATTGTGGATGATTCCTCATATCCTAAACTTTACTATCATAAATATTAAAGTGGGATGAATTTGCATAAATCTGAATAGAGTTTATTCAATCACTTTGATTATTGACTTCTATTATATGATTCCTTTCTTAAATCTTAGCTTGAAACCAAAAGCTTTGGGATGAAAATTTGGATGTAAACTGACATTATGATTCAATTTAATTTCTATCTAAAATATAGGGGCACCGAGCTTCGCTTGTTGTTTATTTATTGATAAACAGAACACAATTATATAAAATGATTGGGGAAGGACTAACAGGCACAGCCCAAAACTGTTTCTTCCCCGAATTTCGATTTATACACTATAAATAGTCCAAAAAGTAGGTTATTTTCCATACACTTGAATTCAGATCCAATTTTAATCCAAACATTTGAAAACAGTAAAGTTCTGATTTAGATTGTTTACAGACCAAATTGAATAACAAAAAACACTAACTAATCACTTGAAACTGTAAAATAATGATTAACTTTGAAAATTATGATATACTCTAATTTAGGATGATATACCATATTGTCATGTCAATAAATCAGATTATTTTAATCAAGTCGATTAAAATTTCAAGATTCAACAGCTGGACATAATTCTACCTCTCTCCTACACAGGCACTCACATCTTCTGTTATCGACAGACAACGAAATTATCATCTGTTTTTCCAAGAATGAATAATTATGATCCTTTTCATGTCCTTCAGCGAGTTTCCCAGGGATGAGACCTAGTGCAATCGATTTTTTATATCATAAACCTACTATGTTCCAAATTTCGTGAAAATCGTTAGAGCTGTTTTCAAGATCCGTTGGACATACATAACCATATAACCATATACAGAAATTGCTCTCTTAATATAAAAGGATTGAAAACTTTAGTATTTTTATATCTATCAATATCAATGGGTTTGTCTTGTGTCATGTAATGAAATCATGAAAGGAAATAGGATCAGCTGATGGAATATTATGTTTTTTTTATTTAGTTTTTAGCTGATATTGAAACATGAAAATATCAGGCCCAGTAGCCTGTTCAATTTCAATCAGGATTGAATTTCATGATACATGCTAAAATACGAACTTTACACCCTTAGAGTTGAAATATCGCCAAAAGATTCCTTAGTGAGCATCTAGGACGTATGAGGAAGCTATATTCCAAGTTTTGTTTTAATCCATTCTGTAGTTTTCCAGAAATCGTGATCAGTGAGATAAGAATTTTATAAGTATAGATGGGATAGGAAACTAATGAATGACACATCATCATGTCTGAACTAGGTACTCAACTGATTAACTTAAAATTTTGCATATAGATTCTTAATTTACCGAGGATGGTTACAGGCTTATTGTAATTTTTTTGAGATTTCAGTGGATCAAGTTTTCAGTTTGTCAAGTTCTTAGTCCCTCGCGGGGCACGGACTACCTGTTAGTTTTGAAATAAATAATGTAATCCAAAGCAAAATAAAACATACATAAACTGGACTTACCATTATGGTGGAACCAATCTTATCAATTTATAAGAGTTAGTAGAATAATAAGGTTTAGTTGAAGTGTAACTTGTGTGTTACCAGTAGAATCAAAATCAGAGTAAATAAAAACAATTATTGGAATTTATTTCTTTCAAAAATCTGTATTTATTGATCTTAGTTGTAAAACAGAAAAGAATAATTAATTTCTGTTTGAACTCTTACAATTATTGTGAATCGCTTCATATACACGACTTCTATCAGGCTCGATCAATATCTGAAAAGCCGTTTACTCGATTTTGATTACCGTACAATTTCAATCACACACAAGTGGAAGAACAATGAAAATTTTCAATTATTACTTTTTTGATTCATGTCTCATCTTGAGTGTGATTATTTCTTCAATCAAAGGAGAAAATGAAAACCAACTTCATTTGTTGAGAAGAGTGTTACTGCAAATTTCATGGGAAGTGAATCAACTCACTCCAATAAAACAGAAATTGACGTTCAGATTGTCTGAGCTTTGTTACAATCTGGCAAAATCTGAAGAATAGAGGAAAGAATCGTCTTTCTTACACGTCATCATGTACCACATAGGAAATTGACGAATGACGCATTATCACGTCTGAACTACTGAACTGATTAACTTGCAATTTTACATTATAATATAAATGAATGGCTTCGTTGCAGATGAAATACTCATTCATCTATCTTTTATCTATCTATACTTATAAAATTCTTATCTCACTGATCACGATTTCTGGAAAACTACTGAACGGATTGCAACAAAACTTCAAATATAGCTTAAGTCCTAGGTGCTCACCAAGAGATCTTTTCGCGAGATTTTAACTCTAAGGGTGGTTTTTAAAGGTAGGCGCACACAGATCGTCATCGAACGGACGGCACGCATCAGACGATTAGATTTGATGCATTGTTTTCAATTGGAGTGCGCATACCTATACGATGCGGTATGCATATTGTGATGTATGGTATCTTTTATATATACCAGTGTAGCTGTTAATGTCCCTAGCCTGCAAATAAATTTGCAAAAAGTTAAGGCCGTCCGGCTCGCAAATATATTGGGGTCTGACCACAGCTCTAGCTCAGTAGTAGATGCATGAATACTCTCAATGTAATGAACCACCATGGGTTTCAATGACTGAAGATTAACAATTCTTACCGCTGCTCTCTTGAAGATATTGGAGATTATCAATAGAAGAAGAAGAAGAAGAAGAAGAAAAAATGCTTTATTGAACAGTATTTTCATACAATGCAATGAAATTTGTAACACACATTTACGGCTTGATACTTTTTGATCGTCAGCCGGAAAGTCGGTAAAATGTTGAAACTAGTGACAATAACAATGAAAATAAATCAATATCAAGAGAAAAAAAGCATAAAATACCTCGAGAAATAAAACAATAAGAAAAATAATAAATTTCAAATAATGCTAGCACTGAACTTATTCTAACAAATAAAATCTAACTTTTTCTTTATTTTGTTAAACTAAATTCAACAGTTTGTTTGCTCTCAAATAAAACCTCTGGAAGGTAGAGGACTCATGAACTTGACCTATTGTAGATAAATATTTTTCCCCAGAGCATGACAAAAATACCCTACCAGTTGAAATCCTGGACTAGTTCTCGCCTATATCTCCAAGCGTCCCTACAATAAGAAGCTAATCTCTTCCAATCTAGGCCATTCATATAAGACATAAATACTTCTCTAGAGAGTACCGCCGCCCCTAACCATTTAATTCTCCATTCCTTCAAACATGGGCATCGCCCAACAAAGTGGAAAACGTTCTCAATTTCTTTTAAATTACACATTGAACAAGTATAGTTCCTATCTGACACCCATGGCTTATAGTTCAAATCGATCAGCTCGCCTCTCGCTTTAAAAACCCATCTCATCACCCACAAATCACAATTATTCCTCTTTATGTAATTGTTCTCACCCAGTTGTAGGTTCAATGATCTATACAATGAATGGAAATGGCCTGCTTGTGCGTCCTGTAAGAATTTATCCCTGTGAATTATGCCCAAGCCTGAGAGAATTTTCTTAAATTTATTACTCCAATTAATATTGTCATTATAACTTATCCCTATATCATTACACAATTTTCTCCAATCTTTAAACCAGAAGACTCTCTTTTTTATTACTTCTTCCACTAGAAATCTTGGAAGTCGACCTTCTTTCATTTCCATAACTTTTGTAATATAGTTGTAATGCAACCTGAGACAGTACTCAAAAAGAGGTGACAGTTCTGTCTCAATAAACAACATGTAGTTTGGGGTGTTTATAGGAAGCGAGAACACTTTCTTAATGAAAAATCTCTGAAATTTTTCTACAGTATCATACTGTCTATAGCCCCATACTTGAGCTCCGTAACACAGAACTGCCCTTGCGCAAGCTTTGAACCATTTACATTTAGCTGTGAAATCTATATTATCACTATTTAAAAGACCTCTCCAAGCCAAATTCACCGCAAGTTTAGCCTTATCTGATTTTTCTTTCAAATGAGCTTCAAAATTCAATGTTGGTGTAAGAACTACCCCCAAATATTTGTATCTATTTACACATTCAATCTGCTCATTTTTAAATGTCCATTTCTCACACCCAGCTAGTTTTCCTCCATTCCTAAAGACCATTATTTTTGACTTATCTAGATTTACTTTTAAATTCCACATTTCACAGTACCTTTCTAAATTATTTATCATGTACTGAAGCCCTACTGGAGAGTCAGAAATCAAAGCTATGTCATCAGCGTACAATAAGACCCGAATCCTCTTACCATTTATCAATAGTCCTCCACCCAGTTCATCATTTAAATCATTTAAAAACAAAGAAAATAGCAAGGGACTCATTAAGCAGCCCTGTCTCAATCCTGATTTAGTTTGAAAACGTTGTGAGAGACCACCCTCTCCAGACCGTTGAGTGCACCATACTCTAGCAGAAGTATCCTCATTTAACGCTCTCAAAATAGCCAACATTTTTGTTGAGAGGCCCATATTACTAAGCTTATATAATAGAGATTTTCTGTCTATTGAGTCAAATGCGGCTGAATAATCCACGAAAAAACAGTATAATTTACCTCTTTTTTTAGCTAACTGAAGACTAGCGATAGATGTTAAGGAAAATATATTATCAATAGTAGAGTATCCCCTACGAAATCCCGCCTGAAACTCGTTTAGTACGTTATTTTCCTCCACCCAGTGATTAAGTCTATTTAGTATTAACCCTGCAAAAATTTTGAAGAATGCTGTTAAAAAACTGATACCTCTGTAATTACCTACTACGTTGCTCTCACCTTTTTTAAAAATCGGAAAAATAATGGAAGACTTGAAACTACTTGGGACCCTACCTATTGTAAATATTGTATTGTAAATATTCAGTAATCTATCTAGCATATTGGGCGGCGCATTCTTATAGAACTCAAAGGGAATTTGATCTTCTCCTGGCGCTTTGTTATTTTTTACTGATTTTAAAACTATATTCAACTCATCCAGACTGAAGTCACTATCTAATTTATCATTATAAATATAGGGTTCCGCATATAAACAAGACAATGCTAACATTTCAGGATTTAATAGTCGACGGAAATACTCTACCCATTCAAGTGGATTTATTGAATTATTTACAATTTTTGATCTAATTTTAAATTTATTTAGAGCATGCCAAAAAATCTTTTGGGTTTTGGGCCGAGGAAATATTATTCAGGAGAGCCTTTTGATAACTCTTCCTCTTCTCGTTACACATTTTTTTGTAATCATTTCTTTCAACTAAGTATAATAGCCGGGTGTGATCATTACTGATACGGCGGTACAGATTTAGAAAAGATAAGACCTTATTTCGGGCTTTCCAACACTCATTATCGAACCATGCTTGTTTTTGTCTGTACCTATCTAAGCTTCGAACGGATCCAAGAGATTTAGCTACACTTCGAATACACTCTGACAAATCTTGACATGCCTTCTCGACATTTTCATTCAACAATAAATCATTATTTACTCGTACTGTTATCTTATCTTTATATTTTTCAGAAATAGACTTATTCCAAGACAGTTTTGGCAATAGAGGTAAACACTGATAATTATCACCTGGCTTCTTACCTACGTCTAATATAACTTCGATTGGAAAGTGATCAGAAAATGACTGGGAGACGACTTTGAAATCCAATGCGTAATTGAAATACTCCATACTAATTGCTGCTATATCGTTCACAGAGTCACCCATTGCTCCCACAAAAGTCATCTCCCCTTCTAGATCGCTATTCATTCTACCATTTAGTATAATAAATCCTAATTCTGAACACATTTCCAAGTAACGCCGGCCTTTATTATTGACTGTTTTATCTTTGGAATTTCTATTATTTAACAATCTATCCGACACATATTGGCTCATCTTACTCGATAATCTCTGCTCTGTACCTATTCTCACGTTCTTATCCCCTAAAACCAAGAATCCCTCCTCTGCGTTTTGCAACAGTAAATTATTCATTTCATAAAATTCTCTCTCCCAATTATTACAGTTAATGTACACTGGCAATACATTCAAGCAAACGGAATTATACAATTTTACAACAATTACACTCACATTATCAATATTTCTAAAACAAAGTTTTTCTTTAAATGCTGAATTTTTATTAATACCTAATAGCAAACCCCCACTAGCACGACCAAAGTGAGAGTTTTTCTTTGCATAACACCAGACCAGTTCAAAATCAATGAAATAATCACCTATCCACTCTACATCTTCTTGCACTATGTGTGTTTCAGAAATAGAAATGAACCTTGTCTTTCAAACCACACACATTGTAATATAACAACTTAAGGTGTTCATCTCTTTCTCTCACAACTACAGACTGCACATTCGGCTCCTCGAACAGCAGACGCGCAGTGGGAGTTTCCTAGTTGGCTGGCTGCTCCGCTAGACCCGCTAGAAAGCGACTCATATCCACATGTAGCATTGATTTGAGTTTTTCGACGCCATCCTCCGCCCCCGCCATCAACTTGTTATCCGTCGACCAGTGGAAGTGAGTCCCCTCGATCTTTGAGAAGTCGAAACCGAGGTGTACATCAATGTCCGGCACCATTTTTGACAGTTCTTTTTTCAAAGCCAGAAGTTTCCCCCGTTTGAATCTCACCTCACGAGCATAGTCTCGATGAATGACAATGTTTGTATTTTTCAGTTTGGAGATTATCAATAAGGAAATCGAAAAGATAGTTAGTGACTGATTATCAGTAACCATATATTCAATCGAGTACAATGAAAATCAACTATTATTTTTCTAGTTGATCCTTAAAACGCTCATCATGAATACAGGTAATTTTAATGGTAATTAAAATTTTAATTTTAATTTTACAGGTAAAATTCAATGTTGGTGTAAGAACTACCCCCAAATATTTGTATCTATTTACACATTCAATCTGCTCATTTTTAAATGTCCATTTCTCACACCCAGCTAGTTTTCCTCCATTCCTAAAGACCATTATTTTTGACTTATCTAGATTTACTTTCAAATTCCACATTTCACAGTACCTTTCTAAATTATTTATCATGTACTGAAGCCCTACTGGAGAGTCAGAAATCAAAGCTATGTCATCAGCGTATAATAAGACCCGAATCCTCTTACCATTTATCAATAGTCCTCCACCCAGTTCATCATTTAAATCATTTAAAAACAAAGAAAATAGCAAGGGACTCATTAAGCAGCCCTGTCTCAATCCTGATTTAGTTTGAAAACGTTGTGAGAGACCACCCTCTCCAGACCGATGAATGACAATGTTAGTCTCGATGAATGACAATGTTTGTATTTTTCAGTTTGGAGATTATCAATAAGGAAATCAAAAAGATAGTTAGTGACTGATTATCAGTAACCATATATTCAATCGAGTACAATGAAAATCAACTATTATTTTTCTAGTTGATCCTTAAAACGCTCATCATGAATACAGGTATGCACTTATTTATCCTTTCGAAATTCCTTGAGACTTACAACGCCAGTTCTTGAAGTTCTCTGAATCCTTATATGATATATTGTAGACTTGTTAATATAAATATCAGTAAGATTTTGCTGGCTGAATAATATTACTATCATCAAAGGATGATAAGTAATAAGTGCTCTGAATAAGATCAATATTAATTAATTCACTAATTATATATGCTGCAGAATAAGAATGCTTGGTACCAAGACAGCTCAAACTGTATATCACAAGATGAATTAGGAAAATAATAAAAAATTCTAGGATCTTGTATGCTGACATAAAACACAAATATATTCCCATAAAATAATACAGATATAAAAGTTTCCTTATAAATATAATTTTTGAATAAATAAATTATTCAATATCTCAATAATCATCACAGGATTTGTTAGCATTCACAATATTGTGAGCTGTAAAAATATATATTTATTTATTAACACTGATATGTGAACTTCAAGTCGAATCAGAATTTAACAAATTGGAACCTGTTCAGTCCATAGATTCGATAGAACATACTTTCAACCAATGAATAATAATCAATAAAATAATAATTTTATAATCTCAGGGTACCGTATGTGGATTCATGCCATGCACGGAAATAAGCTTCCTATAATATCAAATAAATTTCTATAGATAGTTCTTGTTCAATATACCTAATAGTAGTCAACACGTTGCAAATTTCTTAAACTTGAATAAAAATTTATATAGCGCTTTAAATAATTCCCCAATTCACTGATAAAGGCCTTGTTAATGAGCTCATTAGGACAACTTGCACTCACTTTAATGATGTTCTGAAGTTCTTGTAGAATAATTAATTATCTCCAAGACTTAATTAGTCGAATCCTTTTGACTCTGCTGGGCTAGTGTATAGTCCAGATTACGTATAAGTCTCTATCAGTATTAATGATTTATTTATGGGAATAGATTACAGTTAAGAACTCTTAAACAACACTGAGTTCACAAATAATCAAACATTAATTACACTTATTCAACATTTAAAAAGGGACTGGCTTGAGGCTTTAAAATTAATTGAAAAGAGACCCTATCTCCATATGCTGCCGTATTGGTCGAGATCACAAGCCAGAGAGAAAAAGTTCTCAGAAAAATTCTCATCTCTTCCTTTAACAATTTGTAAGCCTTCTTCTGATTGGCTTTCTAGTCTTAGTAAAACATGATGTAATTGGTTACTTAAGATTCAGGGTTTCTCCAACTTTTGTTATACAAAAAATAAATAAAAATTATACATAAATAACTTATATAATAGCCTGTGAGCATTCCAATAAATAAATCTCAATATATGATACTGTAGTGTTGCATAAATTTATTTTTTTATGTGAGCTTTGTATACTCTTGATTTTTCATACTTTTTTAGATTTCAATAAATATTTGAATAACATAATAATTTATTGTTCTTTTTCATTACATAAACATTCTTTAACATATAATATTTACAATTATCTGAGTAAAATATAATTTAATTCATAATAGTCAAGTGATCAATCAGCTGATTTGTTTGATAATAACTCAATAAATTGTCGACTGATCTAAGATCGAGTGGCATATTAAATCAAAACAAAGGATTCTAACCTCAATTGTACAAGCAATCTTTTTTCTATAATCTGCCAATAAATAAACTAAGCCGCTTTATAATTTTACTTCTGCCAAAGAATTCTCATTACTGCATAATTATAATTTTGCATGGTTTTCTTATCGCTTTATACAAAGACCTTAGAGATGCATAGACTCACATGCAGCGCTAGTGTCGTACTTGGAATTGAAATCCGCCATTGAGGGGGCAACCCATAAGATTATTACATACCAATGCCACCAATGCCTTTGTGATCTATAGTATTACAAAAAAATAATATATAATATCTCGTGCTAAAATACCCCAATAGCGGCCTTCAATTTCAAGTAAGAGCTATCATTGGGAAGGCATAGGCATTGTGGGTCTATATCTCTTTAAGGTCTTTGGCTTTATAGATAATATGACTACTCCTTATCATAAACAAGATTCGATTTTATTAGAGTGATACCTTGACTAGGCTATCTGTTCTTTCAATTTCACAATTCTGTTAGAGATTAGTTGGTTTCTTCAAAATTATTTTATGGTAGCGAAGCACATCGTCATAATATCCACAGAGAAGAAATATCTTCTACTCTGTAGCATATCGTATATATATGTTTACCGATATCGCATAGGTATGTGGACTCCAATTGAAAACAATGCATCAAATCACAAACCACTCTCGGTCCCACTCTTGCTGGACGTTACTCTGTATCTGAGACAAAGAGAATCTGTTAAAATACACCACCACAGAGAAGAGGACAGAGAACGCATCTAATGTGGGTGACCAGCAGTGTGGAGTGGGTGTGGAGGGGGGTAAAGTGGGTGACTACACAAAGTAGAAGGAAGAAGTAGAAGAAGAAGTAGTAGGCTCTCTGTGGAGCCAATCAGAAGACCAGGATTGGAACTTTCTAAGGTCACGTGATGTTCTAGTATTTGCGTCAATGTAGAAAGCATTGGTTAGATAGGCGTTTGATTACAAGTTTCCATTCTGTACCTATTCTGTGGCCTTAGTATGGAATGCAGAGTTACAGAATATACAGAATGGAAACTTGTAATCAATCGCCTATCTAACCAATGCTTTTTACATGACGCCAATACTAAACACGTCACGTGACCTTGGGAAGTTCCAATCCTGGTCTTCTGATTGGCTCGTAGCAGCGAACGAGATCAATTGATCCGGATCATTGAAGTGATCCGAACCTACAATCATTACTATTACAATGCGGCGCTTCCTAACAAGATGGCGGATTTTAGCGTCAGGGTACTAGCCAAGTTTCTGTACTGTATGTATACTGTGGCAGAGTCTCGGCATTAAGCCTTGTACACACGTCCGTACAGATTCGCGCGAACAACCGTATGCACACCTGCCTCGGCATTCACTGTACGTCTTTGTGGACGCGTTCCACGTATGCCTCGGCATTCAAAAAGCTATCTGATTTGCAGACGACACGAAGACATGATGGATGTAAATTTTCCACATCATGACAACAATGGTGTCATTCCATCATTGAAGATAATTATTACAAAATGCAGCTGTATCATTTATTTCAATGATGTAATAAATGTAATCAATGTATAATAAAATCGAAAATAAAACTCAACAAACGATGTTGGTGGGTTGAACGATTGTAGGTTCAAGTAAGGAAATAAATTGCTACATGACATAATATATGAGATTGTCAATTCAAAATTTATTGGGATGCCAAAACATTATTTTGTTTATATACTGAAACTAATTCAACTAGTTATCCAAACAAATGATACCATCATGAGGGAAGCAATAACTTCACAAGAACGATTGGCCCTAACTTTGAGATTCTTTGCATTAGGCGATTCATTTGTTGGTTTCCAATATCTATTCTGAATCTCAAAAAAGGATATTTCTACAATAATTCCAGAAGTTTTGATGACCTAATCAAAGTACTTAACACTGTCCTAAAATATTGACAGTCTCCTTTAACGAAATTAGCCACAAATTGAATCAAATACTGAATTGCTGCATTTAAACTAACTCTGCTCATACACATGACAAAACAAGATTCTCCAAGAAATCAGCTTCAAGATTTACCTTTAAGGAATACTAGTTCAAAGTTTGAATAAATCTCTCTATGGATAGCCCAGCTATCTAAAACATATAATATCATATTGAAGATTACAATTTCAATTACCAACTCTGATAAAACATAAAACAAACACAACATGATTTGATAGCCACAGTAAGATAATAAAATGTGAGCTATACTTTTTTGTAGGAACCCTGTAGAGAAGCTATTTTCACTTGAATTATGCAGTTCTAAATTTGTTAATCATGATTAAAATTATATACTCCATGCATGTTTCTATTTAAATATTTGATAATCCACATATCCTACAAAATCACAAAAATCCTACAATTTACAATTAGTTGTTAGATCACAATTTGATTTGTCATTCATTAACCTAATTCATTGGAATTAGGTTATGTATGACGCCTTCAATGTTTACGTTTTGCCATCACGTACATTCAATGCTCGCCCGAGGCGCCTTTGAGCACGCCAAAATACCGACAGGGTTCCGGTTCGCCCACATGCCTCAGCGAACAGTGTCCAGACGTGCGAATGCAAGCCCATACACGTATGCTCACCCGAGGCAAACGTACGTGTGTACACCGTTTTAGTATGTTCTTAGTATGGAAGGGTCTCAGAGTCTCGGCATAGTATACATACAGTACAGAAACTTGGCTAGTACCCTGACGCTAAAATCCGCCATCTTGTTAGGAAGCGCCGCATTGTAATAGTATTGATGGTATAGTGAGGTCCACATTATAATGGCAGTGAACGATTGACAATACTGTTGCTGTCCTTTTCTATCATACAACAAAACAGATAGCACTATCTCTCTCTCGCTTTGCAATGTTGTCTATTTGCCAGAATTTCTTATATTTACTTTTGGCAGTGACTGTACAAAACTGAACAAACCATATTTTCAGCCGCCATTTTTTTATTCATTCTATCAAAATACTTTAGTACACAGTCTTATAATTGATTTAAAATGTTTTTTGAAACAATGAAATTATTTTTAAACATTACCGTATGAGAAACACAAATCAAAATACATGAAATGACATTTTAAAAGTTGATAACTAACCATCCTAGACTTCATCCATGGTTTAGTTAGCCTACCCGTATAGGTTAGACCTACTCGTACCAGTGTAAATAATATTGAAAAGTTATTTCAGAATTAATCCATTGAAATTACTTATTTTTAAATAGGTTCTCTATTTTTCCATTATTTTTAAAGGAAATTGGAATAGAATACCAACCAAATAACTCAATTTCTGTTGTTTTGAAATTCAGATTGTTGTATCACAGCTTTTCAAATTAGCCGCCATTCAGGTTTGTATAAAGCCTTGTACACACGTCCGTACAGATTCGCGCGAACAATCGTATGTACACATGCCTCGGCAATCACTGTACGTCCTTGTGGACGCGTTCCACGTATGCCTCGGCATTCAAAAAGCTATCTGATTTGCAGACGACACGAAGGCATGGTCGATAATTTCTACAATAACTCCAGAAGTTTTGATGACCTAATAAAAGCACTTAACACTGCTAATACGAGCCAATCAGAAGACAAGGATTGGAACTTCCCAAGGTCAAGTAACGTGTTTAGTATTTGCGTCATGTAAAAAGCATTAGTTGGATAGGCGTTTGATTACAAGCTTCCATTCTGTACCTATTCTGTGACTGAGACTCTGTGACTGAAACACGTCACGTGATCACGTCATCATTCTGTACCTATTCTGTGGTCTCGGCCTCAGAGTCTCAGTGTACAGTGTGTCTCCACGTGGTGTCTTAGTCAGTTAGTCACGTTTCAGTCACAGTGTCTCAGTGGCTAGTTGGTCGTTGGCTGATATTTTTGTTTTATACTTAGTTTCAAAGACCTTAAAGATGCATCTCTTTAAGGTCTTTGCTTAGTTTATTTATCAAAATTTGTTGGTTTATTTTAGTCTAATACCGATTTGAATATAAAATTTCCAATCTTAGTACGCATAGGATATGCGCTAAAATGAAGTCAGTAAGTAGCCTACTTGAATGGTATAACCATTGAATTACAATAGAATTACATATCCTAAAAATCAGTATGGCCTAATTCAAAAACAGGTACATTCACGTTACACAGCTTGTTGTAGGTTATGCTGTTTAATCTATGAGGCAACAATTTTTTTTAGCAACTTCTGATTCTAATTAGCTTTGAAGAACTTTGGAGGTTAAACTACGTTTGCATTGGTCAATTTTCCCTAATTTTTAGTTTATCAACTTTGAGTTGATTTTAAAAACGAAGACTAGTTTCCTGAGAATTTTAGTTTTCATAAAATATATGATTATGAAGTGAAAATTCAAATCAATCTAAAAGTATTCTTCTCCATATCATACTGCTTTATTTAGTTGTTTCTGTACCGGTACTATGCATTCTTTACTTGCTCATAACTCACACCCTGCACCCTGGTGATTCTCTATCCTGAAGATGATTAGCCTACTATGATTCATTTAACCAGTATCCTCATTCTTTGCAGGTGAAGTGTGAGCCAAGAGACAAGGATGTAGACATGTCAGCCATCAAGAAAAAGATTGATATCGACTACACCATTTCCTGGCTTGGAAAGCAGGAAGATTTGGTTGATAAACAGGTAACTTTTTGGCTGAGGTTGATGCTCCCATGAATTATTCTATGCTTGTGTGATAATAATGACACTTCAGTTGTGGGGCACTTTAGTTTATGGGCCGCAAAATCTAGCTATGAGACCTACATATATCGATAGAGCTAACCTTAGCTCTTACCTAACCTATGCTTTTCCTAACCTTAGCTTTTCCTAATCAAAGCTTTTCCCAACCTAAGCTTATTCCTAACCTAAGCTTTTCCTAAGTTGAGCTCTTTCTAATGAAATTTTTCCTAACCCATCTTTCCCTGACTTAAGCTTTTCTTAGACCCAGCTCCCCCTAACCTAAGCTTTTCCCAACCTTAGCTTTTTCCCAATCTGAGCTTTTTCCTAACCTCAGCTTTTCCTAATCTAAGCTTTTCCCAACCTAAGCTTTTTTCCTGATATAAGCTTTTCCTAAACTAAGATTCCCCTAACCTAAGCTTTTCCTGACCCTAGCTTCTCCTAACCTAAGCTTTCCCTAATCTAAGCCTTTCCCAACCTAAGCTTCCCCTAACCCAAGGGGACGTTGCTTTCCCTAACCTAACTTTTTCCTAACCTAAGCTTTTCCCAATCTTAGCTTTTTCCTAACCTTTGATTTTTCCTAATCTAAGCTTTTCCTAACCTAAGCTTTTTTCTAACCTATGCTTTACCCAATCTAAGTTTTTTCTAACCTAAGTTCTCCCTAGGTAGCAAAAAATGGGAGTTGCAATATTTTTATTTGCCCAAATATCTCGAACAATTTTGAGTTTAAGCAATCAAGTGACTGGACATTTTTTCTTTAGTATTTACCATTCTACTAAATCCAATAGTTTAAAATACCTATCAATCACCATGCAAACAGGTTCACCTCTTTTAACAAAAAAATTGCACTTTCTCCCACATTTTTTGCAATATCTCAAAAACTACTGAAGTTACAAACCTGAAATTTGTTTCATTGGATTCCTCGTCAAATTTTGCATAAGATTTCACTAGTTTTAAACATATTATAGCTATTATAAAATTATTAAAAATAAAAATTGATATAAGAATTTTGAACTTTCCGCCATATTTTTTCAGCTAATCCTTGGAAATCAACAGCAATGTTATACATGCTTGATCTCGTCTTGATCTCCTCTATCGATCTATGTAGATCTCAATGCTAGATTCCGCGGCCCATATACTAAAGTGCAGCCATCATACTGCTTTATTTAGTTGTTTCTGTACCGGTACCTACTATGCATTCTTTACTTGCTCATAACTCACACCCTGCACCCTGGTGATTGTCTATCCTGAAGATGGTTAGCCTACTATGCTTCATTAAACTGCAGTATCCTCATTCTTTGCAGGTGAAGTGTGAGCCAAGAGACAAGGATGTAGACATGTCAGCCATCAAGAAAGAGATTGATAACGACTACACCATGTCCTGGCTTGGAAAGCAGGAAGATTTGGTTCATAAACAGGTACCTTAATTTTTGGCTGAGGTTGATGCTCACATGAATTATTCTATGTTTGTGTGATAATAATGACACTTTAGTTGTAGGGCACTTTAGTTTATGGGCCGCAAAATCTTGCTATGATACCTACATAGATCGATAGAGGAGGTCAAGACGAGATCAATCATGTATAACATTGTTGTCGATTTCCAAGGATTAGCTGAAAAAACATGGCGGAAAGCTCAACATTTTTATATAAATTTTTATTTTAATAATTTTTCTATGGCTTCAATATGTTTTAAACTAGTGCAATCTTTTGTAAAATTTGACGAGGAATCCAATGAAACTAATTTCAGGTTCGTAACTTCAGTAGTTTTTGAGATATTGCAAAAAATGTGCAGAAAAATGCAAATGTTTTGCTTTAAAAAAGGTTAACTTGTTTTCATGATGATCAATAGGTATTTTAAACTATTGGGTTTAGTAGAATCATAAATTTTAAAGGAAAAATGTTTAGTCACTTGATAGCCAAAACTCAAAATTGTTCGAGATATTTGGGAAAATAAAAAAATTGCACTCTCAATACTCTTCAATTCTCATATTTAATTTTTTTACTACTTTTAGTGACTACTAAATTGGCTAAATCTCATTGGGATTCTTGCAGGGAATTCATTAAAATAAATTTGAGGTTAGAAAATTTTATAGATTATTAAGATATTTGGAAAAAATACAAGAAAACGTAGTATTTTAGTTTTAGAAGAGTTCAATATGTTTGCATAGGCATAGTGCAGACCGATATTTAGGATCACATTTTATTCAGCTTTCAATGCAATTCAGAAGCTTTAACAGATTGTAAAAATAATTGAATCAAATCAAGCTTTTCCTAACCTAAGCTTTTTCCCAATGTAAGCTTTTTGTAACCCAAGCTTTTCCTAACCTAAGGTTCTCCCAATCTTACCTTTTTTCCTAACCTAAGCTTTTCCTAACCTCTGATTTTACCTAATCTAAGCTTTTCCTAACCTAAGCTTCCCCTAGCCTAAGCTTTTCTCAAACATAGCTTCCCCTAACCTAAGTTTTTTCTAACCTAAGCCTTTCCCAATCTTAGCTTTTTCCTAACCTTTGATTTTTCCTAATCTAAGCTTTTTCTAATCTAAGTTCTACTAACCCAAGCTCCCCCAACCTAAGCTTTTCTCAGACCCAGCTTCCCCGAACCTAAGCTATTACTAATCTAAGCTTTACCTAACCTAAGCTTTTCCTAACCTAAGTTTATCCCAGACCCAACCTTCTCTAACCTAATTTTTTCCTAACCTAAACTTTTTCTAATCTGAGCTTTTCCTAACCCAAGCTTTCACCAACCTAAGCTTTTCCCAAACCCAGCTTCCCCTACCCTAAGCTTTACCTAACCCAAGCTTTTCCCAACCTCAACTTTTTCTTAACCTAAGCTTTTCCTTATCTACGTTTTCCTAACCCAAGCTTTCCCCAACCTAAGCTTTTCTTAGACCCAGCTTCCCCTAACCTAAGCTTCTTCTAACTTGAGCTTTTTCTTATCCAAACTTTTCGTAACCCAAGCTTTCCCCAGACCCATCTTCCCCTAACCTAAGCTTTTCCTAACCTTAGCTCTTACCTAACCTATGCTTTTCCTAACCTTAGCTTTTCCTAATCAAAGCTTTTCCCAACCTAAGCTTATTCCTAACCTAAGCTTTTCCTAAGTTGAGCTTTTTCTAATGCAAGTTTTCCTAACCCATCTTTCCCTGACTTGAGCTTTTCTTAGACCCAGCTCCCCCTGTATAATTTTATTTTAATGACTTATATAATAAATCGAAAATAAAACTTAACAAACGATGTTGGTGGGTTGAACAATTGTAAGTTGTGTAATTCTGAATGATTGATTGAATAAATAAATAAATCTCCATGCAGGAATTGGGATTAATCAGTGTGCCCCAAGGTCAAAAGAACTTGTTGGTGAACAACATATTTTTGGATACCATGAACAATTCATTTATTTCTGTGGTCAGTAGGCCTACTTCTCAACCGTTTGGTTTACTAAACTCTTCCAAAATGTACTGCATGAAGTAATTATTAGTTCTACATTCAGAGAAACAAGTTTAATGAAACAAATGGGAATAATCAATAAATTAATTGCTTAATCTGAAATGATGATTATCTACAACATTATAAGTAGAACTAAGTGATTTGAAAATAAATACCAAACTGTAAATACATAAATCTCTCAAAATAATGCAGGTATTTCATGAATTCAATCATAAATTTTAAAAGGTGGAATCACTGTCATTAAAGCTATTATTCAGTGTTTTCTACCAGCACTTGCTGAGTGAATTTTTGAAGTCATCTATTCATAGTTCTAATGTATGGTCATTCATAAAGTTCAAAATTCACTCAAGATCAAGATGGACAGTTGAGAAGATTGTTTTAAAAACAATGTATTCACTTATCATTCAGGGAATAGAGCTGTTCATAATATTTGGGATTCCTTCCATAAAGAAATAATTTATGTAACAAAATCTAATAATGTGATAACATTTTAACATCAAATTATGTATTTAATGTTATCACATTATTAGATTCTGTTACATAAATTATTTCTTTATGGAAGGAATCCCAAATATTATGAACAGCTCTATTCCCTGAATGATAAGTGAATACATTGTTTTTTAAACACTCTTCTCAACTGTCCATCTTGATCTCATGTGGTTTCACGTTGTTTTGAAATATTGTATACTGTAAGCTATTAATGATTTCAAAATTCAGTCAGTTTTTTAATTATTTTAGTCACATACCATAGCTTTATGTCTTACTAATTGAATAACTAACATCAGATCGATAATAAAACATCGAAGTGGATAAACTTTTTAAAAAAATGTGAAACTGTATAAAATGACATCGCCTATATAAAGTTTAAAAAATGAGATGTTATTTTCAATAAATCGGTTTGTGAAAACTACTAGCTGCATTATAAAAATGTATTTTGTGATTAGGCCAACTCAATGAAAGTGTAAAAGATTGTTAGCATGAAATGCTATCTTATCTTATCATGTAAAATTCAAAATGTTATCTTGGTTGAATAATGTTTTGAATCTGATCATTTCATGTTAATTTAATCAAGCAAGCTTGAATGAGTTTAAATCTAAATAGTTGATTAGATTTCTCTCTTTCTTGTGATAATTCTCTACCATACACAAACTGGCTAGTCTAGGCTTTACATTATTATTAAATACTAGAAGTTATACTTCAAATAAATAAATAAAAATTCGTCAACTTCTAACTTCTTGAAAACGAAAAAGATAGCAATTTAGACCTAGAGACTAGGTTATTAAAGGCCTACTAAAGTAGACTACCTGAATAAAAATTGTAAACATGCTGGTAGGCTACTTATAAAAATTATATTAAATTGTGTACGGTAGATCTAGCCTACTTTATTATGAGAAATTTAAGTCTACTTACTTGAATCCTCTATCACATCAGCAATTTTTAACCATTTTCTATTTTTCAAATAGGTAATTCGTTGTGCAGGTCTGGAAAGTACAAAACTTTGAACTGTCGCATCAAATTTATAACGAATTTTACGCCTTTCGGTTGTAAATCCATTTTCAATTTCTCTTGTAGAAATTATAAGAATAAAGAAACCAATGGAAATATTTTATACCTCAATTTTCTACTACAAATTAATTTCACAGTATAATAGTAGCAATCCGAAATCTGACAACCAACAGCAAAATAATATATCAAAACAAACCATCCAAAAATTAAAGATTGAGGTTAAAAAGAACATGGCGTCTGATCCAGAGAAAGATTCTTCTGCCGGTGTCACGTGATCAGAGCAGAAAAATATTTCGAAGCTGTCTGTTCCCGTCGACAGAATCCCGATATTAGTTCTTTTTCGACAAAACGGTTCACGAGCAGTGATCGGTCGAAGAAAAATAGCATTGTGATGATAGACCTTAAAATGAACGGCGAAATGAACGACAGTTCGTCTCTGATTTGAACAGTTCTTTTTTTCTGCTCAACTTTCTGCCGATGGGTGAACACTACCATAGAACAAATGTTAATTTAAAGTGAATTCTGTCGTCTGCCCGTTACGAAAACACAAATTAACTGTTTTATACTTAGTTTCAAAGGCCTTGAAGATGCATCTCTTTAAGGTCTTTGCTTAGTTTATTTATCATAATTTGTTGGTTTATTTTAGTCTTATACCGATTTGAATATAAAATTTCCAATCTTAGTACGCATAGGATATGCGCTAAAATGAAGTCAGTAAGTAGCCTACTTGAATGGTATAACCATTGAATTACAATAAAATTACATAACCTAAAAATCAGTATGGCCTAATTCAAAAACAGGTACATTCACGTTACACAGCTTGTTGTAGGTTATGCTGTTTAATCTTTGAGGAAACAATTTTTTTAGCAACTTCTGATTCTAATTAGCTTTGAAGAACTTTGGAGGTTAAACTACGTTTGCATTGGTCAATTTTCCCTAATTTTTAGTTTATCAACTTTTGAGTTGATTTTAAAAACGAAGACTAGTTTCCTGAGAATTTTAGTTTTCATAAAATATATGATTATGAAGTGAAAATTCAAATCAATCTCAAAGTATTCTTCTCCATATCATACTGCTTTATTTAGTTGTTTCTGTACCGGTACCTACTATGCATTCTTTACTTGCTCATAACTCACACCCTGCACCCTGGTGATTCTCTATACTGAAGATGATTAGCCTACTATGATTCATTTAACCAGTATCCTCATTCTTTGCAGGTGAAGTGTGAGCCAAGAGACAAGGATGTAGACAAGTCAGCCATCAAGAAAGAGATTGATACCGACTACATCATGCCCTGGCTTGGAAAGCAGGAAGATTTGGTTGATAAGCAGGTAACTTTTTGGCTGAGGTTGATGCTCCCATGAATTATTCTATGCTTGTGTGATAATAATGACACTTCAGTTGTGGGGCACTTTAGTTTATAAGCCGCGGAATCTAGCATTGAGACCTACATAGATCGATAGAGGAGGTCAAGACGAGATCAATCATGTATAACATTGTTGTCAATTTCCAAGGATTAGCTGAAAAAACATGGCGGAAAGTTCAAAATGTTTATATCAATTTTTATTTTTAATAATTTTTTTTATGGCTTCAATATGTTTTAAACTAGTACAATCTTATGTAAAATTTGACGAGGAATCCAATGAAACTAATTTCAGGTTCGTAACTTCAGTAGTGAGATATTGCAAAAAATGCAAATTTTTTGCTTTAAAAAGGTTAACTTGTTTTCTTGACGATCAATAGGTATTTTAAACTATTAGATTTAGTAGAATCATAAATTTTAAAGGAAAAATGTTTAGTAACTTGATAGCCAAATCTCAAAATTGTTCGAGATATTTGGGAAAATAAATAAAAAATTGCACACTCAATACTCTTCAATTCTCATATTTAATTTTTTACTACTTTTAGTGACTACTAAATTGGCTAAATCTCATTGGGATTTTTGCAGGGAATTCATTAAAATAGATTTGAGGTTAGAAAATTTTATAGATTATTAAGATATTTGGAAAAAATACAAGAAAACGTAGTATTTTAGCTTTAGAAGAGTTCAATGTTTGCATAGGCATAGTGCAGACCGATATTTAGGATCACATTTTTTCAGCTTTCAATGCAATTCAGAAGCTTTAAAAGATTGTAAAAATAATTGAATTAAATCAAGCTTTTCCCAATGTAAGCTTTTCGTAACCTAAGGTTTTCCCAATCTTACCTTTTTTCCTAACCTAAGCATTTCCTAACCTTAGATTTTCCCCAATCTAAGCTTTTGCTAACCTAAGCTCCCCCTAGCCTAAGCTTTTCTCAAACGTAGCTTCCCCTAACCTAAGCTTTTCCCAATCTTAGCTTTTCCTAACCTTCGATTTTTCCTAATCTAAGTTTTACTTACCCAAGCTCCCCCAACCTAAGCTTTTCTCAGACCGAGCTTCCCCGAACCTAAGCTATTACTAATCAAAGCTTTACCTTACCTAAGCTTTTCCTAACCTAAGTTTATCCCAGACCCAGTTATCTCTAACCTAATTTTTTCCTAACCTAAACTTTTTCTAATCTGAGCTTTTCCTAACCCAAGCATTCACCAACCTAAGCTTTTCCCAAACCCAGCTTCCCCTAACCTAAGCTTTACCTAACTCAAGCTTTTCCTTATCTACGTTTTCCTAACCCAAGCTTTCCCCAACCTAAGCTTTTCTTAGACCCAGATTCCCCCAACTTGAGCTTTTTCTAATCCAAACTTTTCCCAACCCAAGCTTTCCCCAGACCCATCTTCCTCTAACCTAAGCTTTTCCCAACCTTAGCTCTTACCTAACCTATGCTTTTCCTAACCTTAGCTTTTCCTAATCAAAGCTTTTCCCAACCTACGCTTATTCCTAACCTAAGCTTTTCCTAAGTTGAGCTCTTTCTAATGCAAGTTTTCCTAACCCATCTTTCCCTGACTTAAGCTTTTCTTAGACCCAGCTCCCCCTAACCTAAGCTTTTCCCAACCTTAGCTTTTTCCCAATCTGAGCTTTTTCCTAACCTCAGCTTTTCCTAATCTAAGCTTTTCCCAACCTAAGCTTTTTTCCTGATATAAGCTTTTCCTAAACTAAGATTTCCCTAACCTAAGCTTTTCCTGACCCTAGCTTCTCCTAACCTAAGCTTTCCCTAATCTAAGCCTTTCCCAACCTAAGCTTCCCCTAACCCAAGCTTTTCTCAAACGTTGCTTTCCCTAACCTAAGTTTTTCCTAACCTAAGCTTTTCCTAATCTAAGCTTTTCCTAACCTAAGCTTTTTTCTAACCTAAGCTCTACCCAATCTAAGTTTTTTCTAACCTAAGTTCTCCCTAGGTAGCAAAAAATGGAGTTGCAATATTTTTATTTGCCCAAATATCTCGAACAATTTTGAGTTTAAGCAATCAAGTGACTGGACATTTTTTCTTTAGTATTTATCATTCTACTAGATCCAATAGTTTAAAATACCTATCAATCACCATGCAAACAGGTTCACCTCTTTTAACAAAAAAATTGCACTTTTTCCCACATTTTTTGCAATATCTCAAAAACTACTGAAGTTACAAACCTGAAATTTGTTTCATTGGATTCCTCGTCAAATTTTACATAAGATTGCACTAGTTTTAAACATATTGTAGCTATTATAAAATTATTAAAAATAAAAATTGATATAAGAATTTTGAACTTTCTGCCATGTTTTTTCAGCTAATCCTTGGAAATCGACAACAATGTTATACATGGTTGATCTCGTCTTGATCTCCTCTATCGATCTATGTAGATCTCAATGCTAGATTCCGCGGCCAATATACTAAAGTGCAGCCATCATACTGCTTTATTTAGTTGTTTCTGTACCGGTACCTACTATGCATTCTTTACTTGCTCATAACTCACACCCTGCACCCTGGTGATTGTCTATCCTGAAGATGGTTAGCCTACTATGCTTCATTAAACCAGTATCCTCATTCTTTGCAGGTGAAGTGTGAGCCAAGAGACAAGGATGTAGACATGTCAGCCATCAAGAAAGAGATTGATACCGACTACACCATGTCCTGGCTTGGAAAGCCGGGAGATTTGGTTGATGAACAGGTAACTTTTTGGCTGAGGTTGATGCTCACATGAATTATTCTATGCTTGTGTGATAATAATGAGAGATATGTGGACGTACAGCTTTAGGTGGGTTTCAAACCACCGGGAAGCGATTTTCAAACTCATAAATAGTAGGCTATTTAGAGGAGTTCAGCTTTTAAAGTGGTCACCCTTTCAAAGGAAATAGCAGGCGCGTGGGGCGTAATTTAACTTATAGATAGCTTATCAGAGCGACAACAAAGCCAAATTTTTTCCCTATTTTTAAATATTTCCAAGTATTATTTGAAATTTAGAAGTTTATCTATTCCAGTAGCACTTATTTATTGGAATTCAATAGTATTTGGAATTCGTCCAGTGCAATGAAATAAGGCAGTGAGTAATATTTTTTTGAACTCTAGAATCACTCACTTGATACTTACTTACTTGATACTTGTAGTTATCCCACTGGAAACGCTGCTGCGTCGTGGTTGTCACTCTGTAGATATTCTTCTACCGAGTAGTATGGATTGGCTAACAGATAGCTCTTGAATGCTTTCTTGAATCTGTCCTCTCTCTCTATGCTTCTAATGCTAGCCGGAACTTTGTTGTACATTTTTGTGATGAGGAATTTAGGTCCGTTCCTGGCTAGGGTTGATGTTACCTGCTCCATGTGGATCATCCGTGTTTGGCGAGTGTTGGCAAACCAAACCAAACCGATCATGCACAGACCATATATTCACTATCCGTACAATTTTGGAAAAATGCTATGAGTATAATATTGATTTGCACCAATTATACATAGATTATAAGCAAGCATTTGATAGTGTGAAAAGGAATAGTCTGTTAGCAAGTATGATTGAATTCGGTATACCTGGCAAACTTACAAGATTAGTGAGAATGACTTTGAAAGGTACAAAGTACAGAGTAAAGATCCAGGGAAGCCTGTCTAACAGTTTCTTGGCAAGTAATGGACTTAGACAAGGAGATGTATTATCGGCCATGCTATTCAATATTAGTTTGGAAAAGGTTATATGGAGTTTGACAGTTAACCCAAATGGAACCATCATGGATAGGACTCTACAATACATGGCATACGCAGATGATGTGGTCCTACTAGCAAGAAATAAAAGAGCCCTACTGGAAGGATTTGACCAACTTAAGACTGGATCTGAGCAAACAGGTCTCAAAATTAATAATAATAAGACAAAATATATGCACAATAGTAGAAAAAATACCAAGGGAATGAAAGACGTTTTGTGTTTGGAGACAGTAGTTTTGAGAAGGTTGAGGAATTCAAATATCTGGGAGCTGTAATAACACAAAAAACGAAGTCCCAATAGATATCAAAGCTAAAGTATCAGCTGGGAATAGATGTTATTAAGCTTTAAAAACTTTTATCAATTCCCGACTTATCTCAAGAAGGCTAAAAGTGCAAGTTTACAACACTGTCATAAGACCAGCCGTACTATATGGTGCAGAAACCTGGGTACTTACTCAGAGGGACGAGACCATACTCAATGTCTGGGAAAGAAAGATCCTCCGAAAAATCTACGGACCCACCTATAGTGATGGAGAGTGGAAGATCCGCACTAACCAAGAGTTGCGAGAGCTCTACAACAACCCAGACATTGTAGTTGAAATAAAAATGAGACGTCTAGGTTGGTTAGGACATGTGGAGCGCATGGATGACTCAAGGAGCGCAAAGAAAGTCCACAGAATGAATCCTGGAGGAAGAAGACTGAGGGGAAGACCAAGAATGCGTTGGATTGACGACGTGGAGAATGACTTGAGGCAGATGGGTATCAGAGGATGGAGAAGGAAAGCTCAAAATCGGGACGAATGGAGAGGCATACTGCGGGAGGCCAAGACCCTCAATGGGTTGTAGAGCCGAGGAGTAAGTAAGTATTTAGGTCCGTTCCTGGCTAGGGTTGATGTTACCTGCTCCATGTGGATCATCCGTGTTTGGCGAGTGTTATGCTGATCCCCATTCCTCATAAACAATTCAGGTTTCCTTTTCACCATCATGGCCGATTCCAGAATGAACGTTGCTGGCAAAGTCAATATATTTAATTAATTGTTGGAACAGCGGTTTACAATGTGCTAGGTATGGTGCTCTACAAATTGTTCGTACGATACACTTTTGTAATAGAAAAATTCTTTTGGCCAGTGAGCTTCCACCCCACACTGCTATGCCATAATACTGCTGAAGCATCCGTAGTAAACCTTCATCAAGATGTCATTGTCCACAATAGGTAAAACTCTACGAATCATATAGCAAATTGAAGTCAATTTAACTGATACATTTTCAATATGCTAATGACATCGAAGGTTGCCATTTATTGTGATTCCTAGGTATTTTGTGGATTCATATACTAGAATACTACCGCCGTCCAGTTTAAGCAGTGGTGAGTGGTCAGGTTTATTTCGATTGTAGAACTGAACTATATTTGTTTGCCTCTATTTAGTAATAATTGATTACTTGCGCACCATTCCTGCATTTGTTGCACTCCTCTTTGTGTTCTATTTCTAAGCTGTTCGTCAGTTTGATCCTGGATCAGGTGGCTTACATCATCAGCAAACACCCATATCCTTCCTTCCGTAATTGATTATGATAGGTCATTTACATAGAGAAGAAATAGCACTGGCCCCAAATTCGAACCTTGAGGGACTCCTGCACTTGAAACATCCAAGGTTTTAGAAATATATTGTTTAGTCAAGCCACCCATACTAGTATGCCTCACAGAGACCGCTTGTTTTCTGTTAGATAGATAAGTTGTAATCCACTTTAATGCCATACCTTCCACGCCCAGAGTCTGATAAATTTCATTTATCTTTGTTATGGATTCAAAACTATAATTTACAGTACCATATGTTTTGGTATTATGATATGTTATTGAAGTGTTTTATTTAGCTATCAAGTTAGTGAAATGTAGTTATTTCTGTACTAGAAAATCATGCAGGCCATTTCAGGCCATAATTGATAAAACACAATAGATCTAGATCCAGTAGGTAACCTGGAACTCACCCCTACATACATAAGTATAGTCTTGTAGGGGTATTCTTGTAATAATAATACTATTAAATTTTATTATATAGTGCATTTTAAAGAATAAAGAATTTTGAATTGAATTGAGCATTTTTCCATAATGACAGAAGCATTTGTTTTGGCTTTCATATTTAAGAAAAACCAAACCTTTGTCTAAAACTATGCAAAAGCAAAACTTATAGGTACTGTACTCATTTATGATGTAATCTGTACACACTATTACTTTTTGTGTCCTCACTGCATATTAAATTTGCATTCCATTATTATAGGCTATAGAATTTTTTGATCAATTGAAAAAATTAAGCTGTTCAATTCGATAATCGTGTAACTTTGTGATAGTTTTTCAGGTATGAAACGATAATCAAAAAGTTTTTCAGGTATGAAACGATAATCAAAATTTTTATTGGTCTGTTGTCTATTATATTATCCAAATATTTTTTCCGATTTTATAGCCTACATGACAACTGTCAATGGATTTGGAGACAGTGTTGTTAAATAGAAAGTTGCTTTCTAGTCTCTAAAAATGTTGAGCTTAGTAGCTAGCCCATGAAGTATGCATTGCTATTTAAATGTATTGCAGCTTATTATTCAGGAATTCAAAGCACCAATTTTCTGTAAGTAGACTTTTTCTCTGCTTGGAGCAAAAATTATTAATGCATCTCTTTGAGACACAATGGCCCATATGAATAAAACAAAAGCAAATGCTCATGAGCAAGAGCATGGAGCATAAGGTTTTGCTCATGAGCAAAAGGTAGAAGTAAAAGCATTTGCTCATTTTTATATGAATAAGCTCTACCTTATACTCTTACTTTATGCTCCTGAACTCTGGAGCAAATGCTCACGTATTTTAAAGATTTTTCATCAGCTGATTCGCTTTTGTAGCCTTAATTTGTATTTATAGCTCACGGAAGCGCTAAATATGCAGGGGCACCGCTTGTGTTTGCGTCGTCTGCTCTGTTTTCTATTTATGAATACAGTTTTAGGTTAGTTGAGTTTAGAATTTTGAAATAATAGCGTGAAAAAATGTCATCTCTGTAATAATCTTCAGCATATTCTTATAATATCAATAGCCTTCTTATAATCGTCTAAACTCTCATATTCTTAAATGCCTATTTCCTATTTTGTGATGGCTATCTTTATAACAGGTAGCTTTTGTATTTATTCTTTTGTAGGAATAATGGTGATATATATCATGGTTGAATCTAAAAAGAGTTTTATAATTCTACACTATTGGTTGTGATAGTATCTGGTATGGTTTCCTCTTCCTCATACGAATTAGTTGAGCCATTTTACTATGAGCAAAAGGTGATAAGCTGCTCTAGACTAGACTCACCTTTTTTGGAACATTTGCTTCGAAAGTTGAGAAAATGCTCTAGTTTATTGATACAATTTTGAGCAAAAGCTTTTACTTTTGAGCAAACGCTCAAACTTATTTTTTGATGAGTATGAGCAAAAGGTTTTGCTCAAGTTTATTCATAGAAAATGAAGCAAATGCTCCATATTTTAGAAGTATGAGCAAATGCTCAACTTTATTCATATGGCCCATTGGGTCCAAGACCACTGATTACTCTTTTTCATGTACCCAAAAAAACTAATTAATGTAAGTAGCAGTGTGCATGTATGTTTGTTTGTATGTTTCAAGTGTGCATGATCTGATTTTATCCTATTGTATATTTGCAGGTCTCATCCAACCCTGGCAGTTCACTAACTGTTAAAAAGGAGGAAGCACACTCTAATGAAGAAGAAGGTATGAGAGAAGGAAATTATAAAGAAAACGAAAGGACAGTAAGCAAAGGTTAGTTGATTTCCAGGCAATGTTTTTTTACTGCATTTTGATAAAAAAGTGAATTGTGATAATTGAAAGGACAGTTCACGAAATTGATCAGCTCTGAAATATACTGTGAGATCCTAGAAAAATTGCAGAGAACTACTCTGAAGAAGAGGTGATGGTAAACGTGTGTTGCTCAAAAAGGATAGAGCTATCAGTTTTGCCTGATCACTGACAAGCATAGCAAACCAATGTTAATTATTATTATTATTATTGTTATTCATGGCGCTTAGTTGTGTATATGTGAGCTTCACTAAAACTCACACAACATGCCACCTGTCAATTACATATATTTTTCACATACACGATTGGTTTTATTTAATACATTTTCCAATAAATTAATTTTCTTAAAACCTATACGTCTAAACTACCAGACAAGGACCTCATTCCCTCTTCAACACTATAGGGACAACTCTTTAATAGTATATCACTTATTTTATTTTTGAATACTTTCAAATTAGTCTCCATTTTCAAATCGTTTTTCAAAAAGTTATATATTTTTATGCCTGAATATAAGGCTCCCTTCTCATAGGCGGTAAGTCTGTGCTTGGGCAAATAAAGATTGTTGTTACGCTGAGGAAACCTGTGAATGGGATGGTTGTCAGCAATTATCTCACTATTTCTTTTCATGTACATTAAAATGTCAACCATATATAGCCTAAAGCCGGAAGGGTTAATAGGTTGAGTCTGCGAAATATGTGCCTGCAGGAGTCTCTCCTCCCAGTTAAATTCCTAATCACTCTTTTTTGGATTTTAAAAATGTTTAATGCGCCAGTGGAGGAGCCCCAAAAATTTATGCCATACCTTATAATTGAAAGGAAGTATCCATGGTATAGTAAAAGCCCTGTCTATAAATTTGTAATTGTTAAAACTGTGCGAATGGCGTAAATAGCACGACAGAGTCTTTGCTGTAATTTCTGTAGGTAGCCTTCCCATTCCAAATTATGTTGCACAAGCAAGCCAAAAAACTTAGCTGAGTCTACATTTTCACCCCATCACCCCCACCAGCGTGCACACCATCGCTATCATTCCTTCTTATCCTAAAGTGAACAATTTTTGTTTTCACAGGGTTCAAAACCAAAACATTATTTCTAAACCAAATATTTAATTTCTCCCTAATTCCTTGTAATGTGAGATGAGCAGTGGAACAATTCTTCTCTCTGACAATAATTGTGAAATCATCTGCATAGAGGATAGATTTCTCCTGTATGATTTTCGGTAGGTCATTAATAAATATATTGAACAGAAGTGGCCCAAGAACAGATCCCTGTGGCACTCCGCAATGAGGGGCTTTCTCCCAGTTCGAAAAATGCACACCAGTTTCCATATTCATACGCACTTGGTGATATCTACACATCAAGTAGGATTCAAATCAACTTATTTCAGTGACCCCAAACCCATAAAAACGAAGCTTCTGCAGTAGCAATTAATGATTCATGCAGTCGAAGGCTCTTGACAAATCACAGAACATTCTGAATGCAGATTGAGAGCCATCAAGGCCCTTAGAACCTCCTCAATACACTCAAATATGGCATTCTTTGTCGACCTACCTCTTCTAAAACCATATTGCTCATTGCAGAATAACTTATTATTTTCAAAATATGCATTAACTTGTTCAAACACTGCTTTCTCGGAAACTTTTGACACAATAGGAGGTATATTAATAGGTCTGAAATTAGCCATATTTCTATTATCTCCACTCTTTAGTGCCGGTGTGACATTTGTAAATTTGAGCCAATCAGGAAAAACACCAGATGATAGAGATAAATTTATTATATAAGTTAGTACCGGAGTAATTATAGATGCAAGCCTTTTTAATACTGTACCACTCAACTCATCCCACCCTGCAGACGAACCGGATTTAAGTGACATAATGGTCTTGAAAACAAAGTTTTCTGAAACTGAAGAGAATCTGAAACGTTTATGAATTGAGTTACAACAATTATTATTCATAGAGACAATAGCAGAGCTCACTGAGACACCAGTGGACAAATTAAGTGGGACAGACTTGAAGAAATTGTTGAAACTTGAACCTATCAGTTTCGGATCAGTAATGCAATTACCCTGCAAAATAATTTCGGATGGTGAATTCTTTGGGTTTTCCTTAATTTTTTCCCTCTTTATAATGTTCCAAGTTGTTTTTATCTGGTTATCTGAATCTCCAACCAGTTTGCATGTGAACATACGCCTTGCTGCTCTTAATGTTTTCCTGTAAACTGATAGGTACTTTTTGACATACGCACGAAACTGGGGAGAATCTATTTCCTTGGCCATTATGATCAGTTCTCGCTTTCTAGCACAGGAAACACGAAGACCAGCGCTCATCCAAGATTTCTTACTTTTTAAATTACTCACCCTACTTGATAAAGGAAAGGACTCCAAAAAAGCAGATCTCACAATGGAGATGAATTCTTTATAACTATCATTACAAGATGAGGTGGAAAAAAATTATTCCATGATAATTTTGACAGGGAATTGACAAAAACGTTAACATTACTTTCACAGAAATTCCTACCAACTGTATGAGACTTGTTGCTACCAAAAGCCAGAGCTTTATCCAAGGAAATGATGTGTGCAGTATGATCAGATATACCTAATTCCATAACCCTGCCTTTAAAGAGACCAACGTCCATGTTTGTAATTATATTGTCTATGGCCGTGGCTGTTGTTGCGCAAAAACGAGTAGGTTCTTGCAAAATCGGAGCAAATACTTTTATCACCAAAGAATCTAGAAATGTTCTAGTTCTTGTGTTGTTTCTCAATAGGTCTTTATTAAAATCCCCACTTATCAATATCCACTTCATCTTTTCTTTTGATATCTTACTCAAGAGCTGCTCAAATTTTCCAATAAACTCATCAAAGTCACTATTTGGCGATCTATATATACCTATAAATAAAAATACATTTTCCCTATCACCTCCAGAAAAACTCACTTCTATGGCAGTGCATTCAAAAGAGCTTTCTATGGCCATCAAATTAATATCGTCTCTTACAGTTGCCCTCAATCCTCTCCTCACCAAAAGACAGACCCCACCTCTTATCTTGGTTGTCCTGCAATAAATCGATGCCACTGTATAAGAAGATAATGCCCCAACACAATCAAAATTTATATCCTTCAACCAGTGCTCACTTATGCTAATTACCTCGGGAGCCAAATTTAGTGTTTTTAAAGTTAAGTCAAAATCCATAAGCTTGTTCTCAAATCCCTGAGAATTCAAGTGTAGGAGAATATGTTTTTCCCTCCTAGAAGTACTATTCATCCTCTGATAAGGAATGTCAATAATATTGTTTAAATCAACCCCACGTCTTAGACAATCCTTATTTCTCCGAGACCTTCGAAAATCACTAACCCTAACCGATATCATGCTTTCACACCGCCCTTCAACCACCTCACTAAAAAGGTATCTCTTGCAGCTGTATTAGCTGTATCAGTGTCACCTGTCATGTTAAAGTCCTTTTCCCCCTCATTGCAGACAGGAGTTTCATTCAAGAGGGTCCCATTGCTTCTTCAGCAGCTGTATTAGCTGTATCAGTGTCACCTGTCATGTTAAAGTCCTTTTCCCCCTCATTGCAGACAGGAGTTTCATTCAAGAGGGTCCCATTACCCAATGTGGAAGAGCCACGAGTCGAAATCACAGCTCCCATTGATGGATTGGTAACACCGTCAGAGAAGGATTGTTGCTCAACCCGAGAAATAATATGCCAGAATAGAAGTTTAGGTGCTGACATTAAGAATCTCCTTATGATGATAATTGATGATAATAGAAGTATTATATTCAATTAGTTTTGACATTTACTTTATAGGTAGAGGAACAAATAATAAAAATGATACATTATAGCTGATTTATTTACAAGTGAAAAGTGCAACAAAATTATCATATTATTTGATGTCAGTAATTATCTCTCCTTATATGGTGTACTACCTTCCACCTCTAGATAACTATTTTCCACCTTTCTGAGTCTAGAAAAACGTTTTTCGAGTTGAAGAAGAAGTATTTCGAGTTGGAAAAGTATGGTTTGTGTAAGATTTCCGACATCTCTTGTAAAATAAGCTGTTGCATCGTCAGTACTCAACCTATTAACCTCTAATTGGTGATTTAGGATTCAGGCTGATTGGTGAAAATTGAAATTAGCAAAAATTAATGAAATTGCTTGAGCTGTGAGATACTCAGTACTCTTATTTTATGATCTTGCCTCCTACTTTGCCTCCTCCGAATAAAATATTATCTCCAAACAAATAAATAATCTTTCTTTATATAAATGATATTAAAAATAGAAATCTGAGTACCCTTTTTAAAATTATTTAGTCACGGATAATTATCATTATTTTAGTATGATATTTTATAATGGCATTATATAGCCGAATAATGTCGTAACTAAAGCATTTTAAAAAGGGTACTCAGATTTCTATTTTTAATTTAAATTATATTCAAAAGTATCCCTAAAGAAAAACGACAATTCGATGGCGAATCAACATCTTTCTTCATAGTACATCAACATAACGCATCATCTAATTAGAATAATATAACTTTCTGTGTTGTAAAAGTGATGTGGTACATATCATGTAAGGTTGATCAAAAACTCAGATTCATCAAAATTGTTTTATTTCTCAAAATTTCACTCATTTTTGAAAAATTTTAACTCAGTACTCATTGAAGATAGAGGGTTCCGCATGATCTCATTTATCAAGAATTTCATGCTCTAAAGAAAGGCAAAAGCGAATTCTTCTGTCGGATATCAGGATTTGACAGAAATAGCTGAAAACTGTAAAATAAACCGAAAATATGTGGTTTTTGAGTGGCACTCTGTATCTAGCACAAGGAAATTTTGCATGAAAAAATTAGTTCTGGACTTCTCTTATGTATCCAAACAATATATTAAAAAATCAGAACTACAATATAAATTGCTAGCACGCCCCCTTTTTTCAAGTCTATATTGACTGGACTATTTATGATAAATATTATCTCACTTTGTACTGACTATTTTATGTGCTTTATGCCCTCTTCCTTACCTCAAGAGCCATGTTGATATTGGCTTATGTTTCAGAGACAACTTTGCCCACTGCTTATGTCAGACTGGTCCGTTTGGAAGTACTGGGCAGTAATGCAAGAAGACAATACCAGAACCAGAGCTCAGATCACAAATTTGTAAGTGAAACAATAGCTTTCAATAATAGATTCACTTATGAATCACTATGCAGTATATATATATATATATATATAAGGCAGTCTTCTCGGTTGAGAAAGGAGACACAGTCTCCGAAAATTTCCCCCATTTCTAATGTAAGTTTTTAAGTGTTTTCAATCTATTTATATCGTGTCTCCTGTTTTAATTTATATTACAAACTTTAAAGTGTCTTCTGTTATATATATTACTAAATTACATTACTAAATATATATTATTACTAAATAAATAGAACGTTTTTCAAATATATCCCCTTATCAGTTCAAAAAATTTTGTTCCAATTTCCACTACTCTGCCAATCATTTCTTTAAAATATAAAACTTCAATCAGCCGCCATTTTGGTTACAAGTATCATGTATCTTAAACACAATGGGTGTGTTTACATCTAAAATATTTAAGCTAAGTACAACCTCTAAGCCACCCCCTTCGAAGGGGTTAAAACTCATATTTATGTCATAATGTGAAGCATTGGACATTGGATCAATAATTTGAAAGTCACAGTATTATATCTACAAAAGTTTCCAACTTATTAAAGGGTTCCCATACAATGCCGCCTCACTCTTGAAAGTCTTGTATCATACATACTGTAGTCTTGTTATATTATTATATCTTGAAAGTCACAGTATTAAATCTACAAAAGTTTCCAACTTATTGAATGGTTCCCATACAATGCATCACTCTGTATGAGACCCTCACTGATTCGGCCTGTATTGCTGAAGCAATATTGCAGTTTATGGCTCCTGTTGGTAGGGCTTTTCCCCAAGTATAACATCAAAATAACAATTAATTATGCCCATTCATATAAATAATAACACATTCCATGTTAGAATTTCATAAGTGGTGATCATATAAAAAGTTATATACTGCATATTCATCATTCCAATTTCGTACTTGAACGAAATTCATGAACTTCTCATTAAAAATGCATTATTGAATTTTCTGCCCAAAACTAGTGGACTGTATAAATGAATGAAGATAGAGAAAATGATTGAAAGGCTAATTATTAGAATAGATGGACAGGAAAAATCAATATAATAAATACTGGTGCACCCTTGTGCATGAACTTGCCTTGGCCAATGGCTTGTCCATGCAAAAGGTTAGATGGCACCTTTGGCAGCTCAGGGGATTGTAGATAAAAGGAAAAAAGATTGTCAACACCAAAGTAGTTGAATAAGCAATTTTAATGCTCAAAAGATAATTATTGAAAAAGGTAAAAATATAAGTCAGGTGGAATTAATTACAATAGATGATCAAAAACATATATAGGCTATGAATGATATTGCAATTAAAACAATAACCAACAACAAATAATAGAAATTTTATAAGAATTTCCTAGAGAACAAAGGTAAAGTGCAAAATATTTTAAGAGTGCTATTAAATTGAAACATGAATCCACAATTTCTAAAATGTTGACAATTATTATATCTGATGTCAGACCAAGAAAACAATGAAGTTTAAAATATTGAAATAATGGAAAAATAAAAAATTATTACAGGAATTTGGAAAATTTAAAGGTTGAAGCTAAGAAAAATAAATTAATTTAATAGAAAAATTATTGAAAATAGTATACCGTATCAATAACCAGGATTAAACAAATGTTTGTCTGTGAACCTAAAACAATCTGGAGTGAATTAATAATAATTATGAAGTGTACAAATTTGAAGTTTCATTATTGAAACACAGATATTCCAAATGGTAATTAAAGAAATGTGATTTTGAAGGAAAGTAAAAAAGAGAAAAAGCTAGGTTAATAGCTAGCCTAAAAATGTAAAACAATGGGATAAAGATATGAAATTTCAAAACTGAAATTACACCTAAACTTCAAGTGCAGATCCAAAAATATAGAAAAATAACTAAGAATTGATTATTAAGAAGTAACTCAAGTTGAATACTTGAAGATAATAAAAACAATAAAATGAAAGTGAGGTTACAAAAATATTAAGCAACCTAACAACTTGACATAGGTCAATCAAGAGTTAAAGAATACATTTGTTCATGTTTAGTCATTTATCATGGACTAGACAAGATAATCAATGATATTGAGTTGACAAAGCCAGGAATAGAAAAAGTTGACAAAGCCGGGAATAGAAAAAATCATTCAATAGTCAAAAATACTTGTATGTAGACTGTACTTGACAAGTTATGATTAAGATCTCAAACTGGAGGACATAACATAACATAAATAGTAAAGGTTGAACAAGTGATTGAAAAAGGGAATGAATGAATCCTTATTAAAGACTTAAATACATGAATAAAAAGAATTAAAAACTTGACCTGAATGGTATTTCCCAGTATCTGGTACAGTGGATACAGCTCAATGCTTCTCAGAAGTGAAGTTGGCTACGGCAGACGTTCGGCGTGTGACTTGGACAGAAGACCTCGAAGAGTAGAATATTCCCATGAATATGGTAAGCAGAAGGACCCTTCCTTAACCGCGTTAGGACAGGATTGGAAGTAGACTCCACAAGATGATGAATTTGATGAGTAGAGATCCCCTTTATCCAACGTGAATAAAGCAGGAAATGGATTTAGTACAATCCCCGAGATGATGTAGTGATGAGTAGAGGTCCCCTTTATTCATTGTGAATAAAGCAGGAAATGGATTTAGTACAATCCCCGAGATGAAGAAGTTGATAAAAACTTTGAAGAAGTTGAGAATTTCCTTGTCGACATGAGAGTTGTCGACATGTCTTGAGCAAGAAAGAGTTTGAATTTTGCTGGAGAAAATTCACTCAATAGAGTCTAGGTATTTATATCAACATTTTATCTACTGTTTCTATTCTATGACATAATTTTTTGTACAGTTGCAGTATACTTACACAAAGTAAGTGTCACACGCTTGTTTTCTAACCACATCTGCTCAATAAGGTTACTCAGTTGGCACTCGGGCTACTTCATTTTTTTTTTTTGTTTTTTTTTGCTTGGTATGATGCCCACATAAGCTCTAGGCTTGTGCTTGGGTAATGGGAAGGATTATTATGATGAGAGATGGAAGGACCTACATTTTTAGGTGAGTTAGGAACCACCGGGAAGCGATTTTTTTCAAGCTCATAAATTGTTTCAGAAAAGCTGGCCCTTCAAGTGGTCACCGTTACAACGGGAGTGATAGGCGTTGTCTCATATCCAATACAATCTCAACGATTAGACCACCTGCTATCACTGGGACACCGCTTCCCAATCGAATGTATAAGATACGTTTATTCATGAATACTTACTCAGCTATATATTCATCATATTTCTATTGAAAATTTTTTGACACATTTTTATGTTTTCAAGTTACAATATCACAGTAGATTCTCATTATTAAGCCTAACCTTAGTGTTAACTTGGAGTTCAAACTCAGTGTTAAACAGAGATTTACTTGGCCTAAAGTTTTTCTCCCAGTTATTTTTTTTTAAACAACAAATAAACCACTATCTGTTGAATTTTAATAAATAATGGCAGAATTAAGCATCCCACACAAGACATGTTTCATGTACACAAAATAAAAAATGCTTTGCATGTACACAGCATACCATACAATAGTGTATTGTCATTAATACTACTAACCTAAAATAGCTTTGAACTCAAGTACCATGCAACATACATCACTCCTATAATGAAATGTTACTTTGTTTTTGTGTTTCAGAATGTAAAAACCAAGCGAACATTAAGAAACTGGAACAGGAGAAATTTCTGCATATTCTGCCGAACACTTGTGTCTAATTTTAGGAGACATCAGTTGCGGCACCATCCTTTGGAAAAAGAAGTAATTGACTTTTTATCTGAATGTGACCCTGACCTTAAAGAAAGGAAACGAAAACGTCAAGCAATATTTGATGAATTGAGAAATCGTGGTAATTATCTCTACAACTCAAATATTGAATCAAAATCTGAAATTCTTCCCATAAGAAGACCTGATACGACTAAAAAAGAAGTAGCCTACCACAAATATGTCCATTGTGTTCATTGCCTGGGAGCATTTTCAAGAAAGACTTTCTATCGGCATGAGTCAAAGTGTCCTAAGAAGATCTTAGCAGATGCAGAAGTAAATACTAACTCATTGCCTCTGTTTGACTCTTCAAAGGCTAGTAATAATGTGAAAGATTGTAGGAATCATGTTTTGAAGGCATTTAGTACTACAATTTTCCCATCCTCTGTGGAAGATGAAGAGTTGGTAAAGAAGATATTCTCTATGATGAAAAAAGACGAGATCTCTTTAGTGGCAATGAATGATACTCTCATCAAATCAATTGGATCCCAGTTTTTAAAAAATCATATGGACAAAAGAGATGAATATAATGCAAGTAGGAAAATGCGTGATGCATCAGCATTACTCTTGTATTGCCGAAAGGATCCTGCAATAAAGAATTTGATTGATTGCTTTAAACCAAAACACTTTTGCTTAGTAATGGAAGCTGCACAGAAACTCAGTGGGTTTGATGAATCAACTGGTGCTGTTAAAGTAATAGGCATGCCAGCTAGATTGGCATATGTTATTCAAGAGGGGGCTAAGTTAAAATCAGATACTGCCATTCTCTCAGATAAATTATCCAGAGCCACTAAAGAGGCCATAAAAACTGAAACCAGTGAGTTTCTTCAGCTTTTCAAAAACAAATGGAAATATTACATATGCAGAAAAAACAAGGAAGAAACAAACCTCACTAACCCCAATAAAAATGCCAGATGATTGCGACATAAAACATATGACAGATTCAGTAAAAGCAATGGAAGTAGATTATTATAATGAACTCTCTCAAGATGTTGATGCTAATAATTATGAAAAGTTATGCAAGTGTACTATAGCTCACATCATTCTACTTAACAGACGAAGGCCTGGGGAAGTAGCACGTTCAGAATTAAGTCACTTCTTAAATCGACCTCAGAATGAATGTCCAACACCTGATGTATTGGATTCTCTAACTGAAGATGAAAGAATGGCATTGCCTGAAGTCTCAGTTTTATGGTACCCGGGAAACTTTTGCGCAGTGTTCCAATATTATTAACCAAATCAATGGAAAACTCAATCAATCTTCATATTAGTTGTTCAACATTACAAATACCTCCTGAAAACCCACTTTTGTTTGCTAGGGTTTACACCTTGAACCCTTTTGATGGTTCTAAAATATTAAGAGAACTTAGGACTACATGTAAACTATTGAAACCCAATTTCTTGACAGCAACTGGCTTATTGCTACAAAATCCCAAGTATTTGGTAATCCAGAATTCACAGAAAAAATATGTCAGCATCTCGGTCATACATCAGAGATTCATAAGAAAAATTATAGATTTCCTATTCAGGCCATGCAGAGGGGGCAAGTTGGTCAGAAACTATTGAAGCTGGATGGTACCTGGGATGAAATAATGAAGAAAAATTGTAATACTGAAGCTGATAACAGGGACAAAACACCAGAACCGGAAATGGATGGTACCTGGGGTGAAATAATAGAGAAGAAAAATGGTATCACTGAACCTAAAGCTGATAACGGGGACAAAACACCAGAACCGGAACATTCTAATGATCCTTCTTATGAATATAATAAAAATTATTCTTCTGACAGTGACAGCTACAGTGAATCTTAAATTAAAGGAAAATTTCAAAGTCGGCAACTGAAAGCGAGAGTGCGTTGGTTGGATTGTGGGAAAGAAGTGGTAATAAAACAGTTTGCCAACTTTATTGAACAAAAGAAGACTCCAGGAAAGCTATTATGCGAACAAATTATTAGAAAAAATGGAGTTTTAAAAGATAGATCATGGCAGCAAGTCAATGCATTGATTCACAATATTTTTACCAAGAAAGTAAAATTGCATAGTAAATTTAGGAGCTTACTGCCTGGAAACTTCAGCTTTTAGAGTTTTTTCCTCCTTTCAAAGATTTGAAGTTTTATTAAAAATTTTTAAATGATTTATAAAATATTAATTAGAAGGGCACAGGGGTAAAACAGTCACAAAATATCTATTTTTAGGAGATTTTATGTTAAGTCTAATAGTTAATAACTGGTCAGTATTATTGCATTAATAAAATAACATAGATCAATTGAATAAGGTGAAATTTGTGAGAAGTAATTCAAACTACCGGATTTACTCAATTGTCCATTTCAAAGTTAAATTGGACACTGATTCTTGGTTCTTCCCCAGCCCATGTTATTTTACTAGATTTATTGTTTGGACTATGATAAGTCCACGTTTTTATGTTGTTGAGTTCAAACCGAGCTTTGTCAAGATATTCATAACAGATTTCCATTTTTTTGAACTGATTTTTTGAAATTTCTGTCTTTTCCCCTTTTATATACTTCTTCCTCTCGTAAATGTTTTTCAAAATTATAAATAACTACTAGATCACTCTTTTTCGCTTGAAAATAATTTACTTGAAGTAATGTCTGTCAATCAATTGGTATTCGAAAATTATCTCAAATCAATTAATCAATTATTATTATGAATAGTATCTCAAAGGGTGACTGGTTCATCAATATTTGTATTAACAACCTTGGTTTTGTGACACTCTATAAGATTATCCCAGGATTAGAATGAGTGATGAAAGAACAACTGAATTTTGCATTAAATGATCCTATACAGGATACATAAATTTTCACACAGAGTGTGTGTAATTGAGTGATTTGAAATAAATAAATGAGATGTAACAAGAATATTAGAAATCGTAAATTTCCTTTATTGCTATTACAACTTACAAACTTAAATAAATCTGCACAAGAATCTTATTCTGTTAGAATATAGGCTATACTGTAAATATATATGTTTCAAGAATGTGAACAAAAAGAAGGGTTGCTCATTTTTGTAAGTAGATCTTATATTTCTTTTTTGTTTGTATTCTAGATTCTTTCATCTTTGTAAGTAATTAGAGAATTGACCAAATACTTTCTACATTTATTACTTATAATAAATTACTTATTACACATGAAAGAGTGAATGAATAACCCCCATAATAATTTAAAATTAAAAAGGGTTTTTGAATTTCAATATAATTATTTTTTATTTCTAAAATTTATTCCTGTTTATTATTTCACCTATTTTATAATAATTCCTGTTATATTCAATAAAAACAATTTCGATAGAAAGAGAATAGCTATCTTATATTCACTTTCTAGAATACCACATGAAAATACAATGTGGTATGTTTTCTTTGTTTCCTCAAACAATTGAGGAAAATGGACGTTGTAGTGGGTTCTACCACGTACAATATTTTTAGATTACAAACTCTACCTCTTCTTTGGTTCTAACCTTCTTATTGTGAACAACTTTTTTCTTATACAACTCAATTCTTATAATACTGTAATTGAAAAACGATTATACGTATCAAAAAAAGTATTTCAGCTGTAGTTTCTTCCAAAGACTACATTAAAATAATGTGTCATATAGTGTAATGATCTCTTGCTTCGAGACAGAATAGTTTATTAAAATAGATGGAAACAGTGAATTAATCAAACCTGAAAAACTATGAATATATTGAAACAAATCCTCAAACAAGAAATAGCTTATTGGAAGAATAGCTTCAAATGGAGCTAACAATAAAAATCAATGAAAAAAAAATCCAATGTCACTTCAAAAATTATAAATAACTACTAGATCACTCTTTTTCGCTTGAAAATAATTTACTTGAAGTAATGTCTGTCAATCAATTGGTATTCGAAAATTATCTCAAATAAATTAATCAATTATTATTATGAATAGTATCTCAAAGGGTGACTGGTTCATCAATGTTTGTATTAACGACCTTGGTTTTGTGACACTCTATAAGATTATCCCAGGATTAGAATGAGTGATGAAAGAACAACTGAATTTTGCATTAAATGATCCTATACAGGATGCATAAATTTTTACACACAGAGTGTGTGTAATTGAGTGATTGGAAATAAATAAATGAAATGTAACAAGAATATTAGAAATCGTAAATTTCCTTTATTGCTATTACAACTTACAAACTAAAATAAATCTGCACAAGAATCTTATTCTATTAGAATATAGGCTATACTGTAAATATATATGTTTCAAGAATGTGAACAAAAAGAAAGGCTTGCTCATTTTTGTAAGTAGATCTCATATTTCTTTTTTGTTTGTATTCTAGTTTCTTTCATCTTTGTAAGTAATTAGAGAATTGAACAAATACTTTCTACATTTATTACTTATAATAAATTTACTTATTACACATGAATGAGTGAATGAATAACCCCCATAATAATTTGAAATTAAAAAGGGTTTTTGAATTTCAATATATTTTTTATTTCTACAATTTATTCCTGTTTATTATTTCACTTATTTTATAATAATTCCTGTTATATTCAATAAAAACAATTTCGATAGAAAGAGAATAGCTATCTCATATTCACTTTCTAGAATACCACATGAAAATACAATGTGAAACAATTGAGGAAAATGGACGTTGTAGTGGGTTCTACCACGTACAATATTTTTAGATTACAAACTCTACCTCTTCTTTGGTTCTAACCTTCTTATTGTGAACAACTTTTTTTGAAATTGCAACTTTGAATAATTCTTATAATACTGTAATTGAAAAACGATGATACGTATCAAAAAAAGTATTTCAGCTGTAGTTTCTTCCAAAGACTACATTAAAATAATGTGTCATACAGTGTAATGATCTCTTGCTTCGAGACAGAATAGTTTATTAAAATAGATGGAAACAGTGAATTAATCAAACTTGAAAAACTATGAATATATTGAAACAAATCCTCAAACAAGAAATAGCTTATTGGAAGAATAGCTTCAAATGGAGCTAACAATAAAAATCAATGAAAAAAAAATCCAATGTCACTTCAAAAATCATAAATTGAATTTATGAAGTGTATTAACAAATCAATTACATTTATCAGCTTGGAAAATTATGAATCATCAATAAATTTAATCTAAAGAAAATACTGTAATGATGCCTATTGGAAGAATCCTTACACACATCGCGAGGAACGGAGCACCAAAAATTTAAATTCTATCAGCTAGTTGCATATAAGAAAATTAAATTTAATCACCATAAGATGCCGTCTTTTAACGGAGCCAGTGCAGCCACTTCCCTGTTCAGCTCTGTATGATGACATCATCTTAAGTTAATTAAATTAAATTTTCTTTTGTGCAACTTGCCGTTTGTTTTGGAACTTTGAATAATTATGACAACCCTATTGTCTATACAGGTAGATCGGAATTTTCTCTTTTATTCGGAACCTTCAAGTTATGTATGGTAGCCATTGAGCTTTTTAATTTTTTTGTCCAAAAAAAATCGGGGTACCAAATTTGAGAAAAATTCTCAATAATATTTATTTTATCATTTCGAGTGATAGCTCATTTTACTCAGCTCTTCAAGGCGGGTTCAATGAATATAATCAGTTACCTGATTGAAACTTACCTAACCCTAACGCATGCCTTCGCCACGACCAACCTCACCAGACATGTGTATTTTAATGAAATGATTATAAACTCAACTTTTTGGAATGGGATTGCTCCAAAAATACTTTCACATGAAAATAGAGAATAAAAAATAAAGCCAAGCCAACAGTGCAATTCATTAAAATACACATAGCCTATCTGGTGAGGTTAGAGGTACTAGTGAGGTTTTGTCGGGCAACCGAAATATGCATTGAAACCGCCTTGAAGAGCTGAGTAAAATGAGCTATCACTCAATATGAGAGGACAAATATTAAGAATTCTTGAATTCGGGGAACCCCCCTCCCCACAGTGCCCTTCTGGACAAATTTTTTCGCAAAAGTCTTTTTGTGCAAGTCTAATCCTGCTGACTATTTTCATGGGCGCTTGCCGCACCCCCACCACCAAACATGAGCCTAGGGTGCTATGATCTGTTATCCTTCCCGATGTGAGAGAGAAAGAAGAATAAAGTGCAAGGAATAGAGGAGTAACAATAGCTGGGGGAGGAAGCAGCCAAGGCCGCTTTATCAGTCTGAAAGCGCTAATTCTATTTTTTTTATTACTCTAACCTTCGCACTCTATACTCCCCAAAAGAAAAGAAAAAGAAGACGAAGACGCAGAAGTAAAATAAAAGAAGAAGCAGACGAAGAAGGAGAAGCAGAAAAAGAAAAATAGTGGGAGAAGAATAAAAGAAGAGTAGAAGAAAAATGAAAGGCAGAAGAAGACAAAGAAAAAGAAGAAGCAGTTCAAGAAGTAGAAGAAGAGGAGGAGGAAGAAGAAAAAAGGAGTAGAATAAAAAGAAGATGAGGAAAAGAAGAACAAGATGACAAAGAAGAAGAAGAGTTGGAAAAAAGTAGGTGTTATCAGAGACAAGAATAATATAGTCTTATAAGTCCTTACTTATCCTTCATCTATGGTGTTATCCAAGGATGGTATATACCTGGTATGATATTTTATGATGGTATGATCTATGCACTATTCTTGGGTGTTATCGACGGCTTCCACTTTAATAGAGAGATAAAATAAAAGCATATCGTTTGAACTTGTTGGTTCAAGTTCAACTACAAAATAGCGTTGCTACGCGGGCAAAGTTATCCAATCCAGTTCCTTGGCGGGCGACAGCTGAACGAAGCGCAACTTTTGAAAATTTCTGCCCAGCATCACAACACTCCCATAATAATTATGTGTTTTCGGCTTAGGAAGGTGAAGTCATGGGACAATTCTACAAAAAATCGTGCACGTTTTTTTCGTATATTTGAGATTCTTCTAAATTTTCAAATCAATGTGTCCAAATTTAACAAAGTTATAAGCATTTTTCAAATGCGATGCTAGTTTAGAATAAAAATAGAGTAATATCCGTATTCCCTACCTGACATTCAGCTGAACTTTGAGTTCTCATTTCATTCTATGAAAAAATGATCATTATTTCATGCATTTCTTAGCTTGGAATCATATTTTTCACATGTTTCTTCACAGATATATCCAATCAGGTATGATACAGTAATTAACATTTCTAATATCGGGGCACCGAGCTTCGGTCGTTATTCTTATTAAATAAATTTTAAATATATCAATAAATTTTATTGATAAACAGAACACAATTCTCTAAAATGATCATGTTTATATTTCACAGCTGGCTATACGTCATCTTATGAATTTCGGGGATGCAATATTTTGATTTTTCACATACTCACTTTTTTACTATCCACAGCTGTTTCAGCAAAGGATGAATTATTATCCTTTTAGGGCCGTTTGCACAGTGTAAGTTTAAGCTAAAGCTTAAACCAAATCTGGATTTTTTTGTTTAAACTAAAATTCCGTTTGCACAGTAACTCTGTATTGAGTTTAAACTCTGGGAAAGTTTAAACCAAATAATTTAGATTAACTTTATTACATCTGTAAAGATTTGATGGGGAAACAGCTTATAGTAAATTATTTTTTTACGGTTGTTTTTAATGCTTCTGTAAACGATAATATTATTATAATTTAGGTTATAGTGAATCATTACTTGAATGTAAAAATAATTGTAATGGAGGAATTGATAGGAGTTTTTAATGCGATTGATAAAGATGACTGCAAAGAAATTTTGAAACTGAGAAAAAATTGGGCAAAAAACAAATAATTTGAATTTCTGGGATAGATAATTTTTTTTAACAGTTCTGCTTGAGTTCAGCAACTGGCAATTTAGTATTTTGATTGAATAAACCACTTGATAGAAATAAAGACAGTTTTTAACAGTGGTCTTCAATTGGAAAACATTTTTTTAATAACACATAAATGAGATATATTGCTTTTGAGAGATTTCTAATAAACAAGGAAGACCATAGTAGATTCAAGCGAAACAAAATAACTTTTTTATCTTACATTCTAAAATATATTTTCTGGTGCCAACTAAACATAAGTTTTTAAAGAATTTCTTGATCGCTTTTCACTTTTATAACTGTACAGCTTACAGCTCTGTGGATTTTGAACAAGAACAAGAAAATACTAAAATAGTAGCTACATAACCTCAAATTACTGATGGTTTGTAAACAAATAACAAATTTACTGTAAAAATCAGCCTTCCAGATATTATAAACAATTACACTCTATTACCAACTTAATGCTAAACTAGTTTAACTTAAACTGGATTAGTAAATGCACTGAGAAAACTGATTCAAGTTTAAACTTTCGGATTAACTGAAACTCGATAAACTTAATTGAGTTTAGAAATCTATACTGTGCAAACGGCCCTTAATGTCATTCAACAAGTTTTTTCAAGGATGAGACCTAGTGCAATCGAATCTTTTATATCATAAACCCACTATGTTCCAAATTTCGTGAAAATCGTTAGAGCCATTTTCGAGATCTGTTAAACATGAATAACCAGATATAATAATAGCCAGATATAAAAATAACCAGATATATAAATACGTACAGAAATTGCTCGCTTAATATAATAGGATTACATAACATACCGTACCGTACTTGAGTATTATTCTTACCATTGAAGTTCAGTTCATTGAATGGACCAACACGAGTTGTAAAGATTTATACAAAAGACCCACCTTGTGTTAAGGAATGAACCTACACTTTCATGGATGAATACTTTGTATACAAATCAATTAATTTATATAATTTGATAATATTCTAGAGATTGGAGTTAGACTTACTAATATTCTATAAGGAATAATTGTCATACTTGGAAGATGTTGGAGTACATTGCTCATTATAATGTAAATGTAGTAACAGTTTGTAGCATTTAACATTTTAATGATTCCAGTAGGCATTTATTATTGTACTTTCTTATGTATGTCACTGCAATAAACTAAATTGATTGATGCACGAAATGATTCTAAAATCAATATAACAATAGGTAGTGTTCGGTAAAAATGGTAATGTGATTAATATTCAAAGACCTGGCATGTTGCCCAAAAGTCTTCATTCAGTTTTAACAATCAACCCTTGATATTATTCCAGCAAATATGTTTGAATTTCATGGCCTTCTTTGTAGGTCCTTCCGCTAAGGGAGCGGTCGCCAAATTGCCTCTAGGTCACCTGGTCACTCTCGACTCAGCCTCTTGATTCACATTTGTGCCTGGAGTTTCACCCATCTCTGGTCTGTTGGGTTTTTTCATTTTGCCTCCCCCTCCTCGAAACTCTGCAGGGTCGATAGCCTCACCTGTCTCAATGAGTTTTGCCTGAATGGCCGCCCTTCCTTGAACAGTGGTGAGGTTTGGTCTCTCCACCCGCAAACTCGTGACCTATGTGTGTTCCACTCCTGGCCCTTTTGTAGGTCCTTCCGCTGAGGGAGGGGTCACCAAACTGCCCCTAGAGCGCCTGGTGCCCAGCCACCCTCGAATCAGCTTTTGACCCAAATTTGTGCCTGTTGTTTCATCCATCTCTGGTCTCTTTGGTTTTTTCTATTTGCCCATCTGAAACTTTGCAGGGTCAAAACCCTCACCTCTCCCAAGAAGTTTTGACTGAATGGCCACCCTTTCCTGAGCAGTGGTGAGGTTTGGTCTCTCCATCTGAAGACTCGTGACCTAAGTGAGTACCACTCCTAGCCTTTTTGTAGGTCCTTCTGCTGAGGTAGGGGTCGCCAAATTGCCTGTAGGGCACCTGGTCACTCTTGACTCAGCCTCTTTATCCACATTTGTGCCTGGAGTTTCACCCATCTCTGGTCTCTTGAGTTTTTCTTTTTGCCCCTCCAATACTTTGCAGGTTATACAATCAAGAGGTATTGTGGATACAGAACTAAAATTCATATTTTTCTTGAAATTTTACTCATTTTTGAAAAATTTTAACTCAATACTCGTTGAAGATTGAAGCTCCATGTGATTCTAATTTATCAATTGTTTTATTATCTAAAAAAAAAATAACAGCAAATATTTCTGCCCGATGACTGGATTTGGCAGAAATTGCTGAAAATTGGAATATGAACCGAAAGCACAAGGTTTTTCAGCCACTCTGTATCTAGCAAAGGAAATTTTGCATACAAAAATTGATTGTAGTCTTCTCTCATGTATCCAAACAATATATTGAAAAATCAGAATCACATTATATATTGCAAACACCAATGTATGTAGTGACTGGACTATAATGCTTTAAAGGTCAAAGGCTTGGTTAGGGAGGGCTGTTTTTCTTTTAAATGGCATTTTTTATATTATTTAAAATACAGTATTCTGTTATCATCGTATAATGCTGCTACATTTTGATGAAAAACATACTTCTTCACTTTTAAAATTGTTATTTAAGAATATTACATTTTTCCTAATGAACCCCTCTTCTGACTTGCCCCAAACAACCCCCCCCCACCCATATATTTTTACATAGTGATGTAGGCTAGCCCTGCATGGATACTATCATGCAAGCACGGTTGTCACGGTTGGCAACGAACTGTTTATGAGAAAATAACTAGTTCAGTTTTAAGTTGGAGTTTTATGAGATACGTTCAAAGATGATGTTTTATTTTATTTTTATCTTGTTCGATGTAAACTTTTAATGAATAAAGTGTTAATTACAAAAGCACATTAACAACAATATTAATCATGTGTTTTAACCGGCGGGGAAAAAGGTGAAATATACGGGAATTGTACGGGAATTTTTTGAGCCTGATTCAGTGGACACCCTGTTACAGGTTCCAATAAATGTGTAAATTATACAAATATTATATGTTTTGAAAAAAACATAATAATTATGTTGATATCACAAAACAAGATACTAGTTGTATAAATAAAAAAAGCAATTGAAAAAATTATTCTAATATTATAACGATATCATTTTTGATATGTAAATATGAAGATGATGATGATATTGAATGTCTGCAAACAAATGTAGCAGTTGAAAGTAGATTGATATCTGCAGTGCACAACATCACTTATTTTGTAAATTCATTTGTAAAATAGGTAAAGTGGTTTTTACCAGAACCTCATGAATTTTTGAAAGTTTCAAATGATAAGAACAGCATTCAATAAAGACATTTATCATAAAATTTCTCAACGGTCTTGTTTGAGTGAATATATTCTAGCAGGCAGTATTCAACTACTCAACCTAGAACTTTGTTAGAGTGTGCCTCCTGTATTTCGATATTATTTGTCACTTTTTATCCTATCATAAAATGTTTGTAGAAAATAAATATAGCATTTGTGCTAACGTTATGTTTAGTTTGATCTTATTCAACTACAACATACTTGGCCTAATTAAGGATTCAATAAATATTGAGGATTTTATTGGCTATTCGACTATTTGCAAAAGTATTTGAATACATAGAGACTGATGAGGGTGTATTGATATTTTTCAAACATAATTTGTGTGATTTGCCACTTGTTAGTTCATGAATCAGATTCAGCTACAGTACAAATGCAGTGTTTGTTTTCTAGAAAACAATGTGTCTTTGAAATTCTCCTGCACTGGAATATCATATTTCAAATTGATTTATTGGACTTTTTCAGGTGTCTCCATCAGTTGGTAGTTGTAGTGATTCCTCTGGAGAAGAAGAAAGGGAAGAATACTGTGAATCACAAGATGGAAACAATGAAATAGTAGAAACACAACTTAATCAAACTCGAGGCGTCATAGATCAGGGAAATAGAAATGAAACACTCGAAATGACAATTACAAAGCCTCATCAATGTTCAGTCTGTACAAAAAGATTCTCTCTGAGTTGCCATTTGAAAGTACACATGCGTACTCACACCAAAGAGAAGCCTTACAAGTGTACAGTATGTGATAAATGTTTCTCTGTTTTATGTAGTTTGAATGTCCACATGCGTACTCACACCAAAGAGAAGCCTTACAAGTGTACAGTCTGTAAGAAATGTTTCTCTGTTTCAAATAAATTGAATGGCCACATGCGTACTCACACCAAAGAAAAGCCTTACCAATGTTCAGTATGTACAAAGAGCTTCTCACAGTCTAGTCATTTGAAAGTCCACATGCGTACTCACACCAAAGAGAAACCGTACCAATGTTCAGTATGTACAAAACACTTTTCACAGTCCAGTCATTTGAAAGTCCACATGCTTATTCACACCAATGAGAAGACTTACCAGTGTTCATTGTGTACAAAAAGTTTCTTTATATCTGATCCAATGTTCAGTATGTACAAAGAGCTTCTCACAGTCTAGTCATTTGAAAGTCCACATGCGTACTCACACCAAAGAAAAGCCTTATCAGTGTTCCGTCTGTACAAAAAGTTTCTCTCTATCCCATGAATTGAATATCCACATTCGTACTCACACCAAAGAGAAGCCTCACAAGTGTTCAGTATGTACAAAGAGCTTTTCTCATTCTAGTTATTTGAAAAGCCACATGTGTACTCACACCAAAGAGAAGCCTTACAAGTGTACAGTCTGTACAAAACACTTCTCTCGTAGTAATTATTTGAAAGTCCACATGCGTGCTCACACCAAAGAAAAGCCTTAGCGTTGTACTGTTACACAAAGAGCTTCTCTCATTTAATGTATCATTTAAATGTCCACTTGCTTACTCACAGCAAAGAGAAGCCTTACAAGTGTACAGTCTGTACAAAGAGCTTCACTGTGTCTTGTAATTTGAATCTCCATTTGTCATACACTAGAAAACTTGAAATCTTGTAGAGAACTTGTACTCTCATTAGTCTGATTCTTTCCCTACCTAATAAGACTGTTTAGAGGTCGAATTGTTGATATAAGAGAGTATCTCATTCAAATCATAAAAAAACAAAAATCTCTCTTTAATCCTTTAGCCAACAATACAACGGCTGCCCCACCCCCTTGTATCTTGAAAAACGTTTCTTTCCATGTGCAGCTTCATGAAGGTGGTAGGTGAGGGGTAATGTGCAGGATGCTTCCATACAGAGCAATTGCTTTGTGGTAAGGCCATGTTGGTCTGGCAGGCAGACTGCCTTTGTCAGCACACCTATGCATATTTTTCCAGGGTCTCACAGTATACAGGTCTCCCACGAAAGGTGTAACAGCTGAAGACCATAGATTCTTCATGACATTTGCAACAAAAAATGACCTGAAACATTTCTTTGACCTTAGTTTTTTAGGTATATTCATTTATATGTATATTAAATATATTTCTTGGTTGTATTTACAAAAAAAAAATATTGAACAATGTTAATGTAGAATGATAATGAATAATATTATTGGTTTATTTTAGTCAAATCGTTTTTTGTACTCAAATCTACTGCTTTGACCATCTCAATCTTTTAACCTAAGTCTGTCAATCATCTCATTGCCTAATTGTATAGACAGTATGTCTGTGTCTATGGCAAGTGGAAGTCATATGTCATATTTTAATCATATGCAATGATGAATTTCACAAAATTTCAAATACTGAAGCCATTTTAAAAATTATTATAATATTTACATTGTTGTAGTAGTCTAACTGATGCTTGAAACTTCATTTGATCCTTTACAACTTTAAGATGAGAATTATTTTAAAACATTAAATTAATCAATAAGGGACATTTAAAATTCATGTACTCATTCAACTTTTAGTAGTTTAGAAGATTATAATTATTTATAAATTTAAAGAAAACTGAAATTCCCAGCTGGATCCTTACAGAGAAAATATGGCCTCACTTTTCAATGTAAAGATACAACCAAAAATCTATTACTCAAACCAAATTAAAAATTAATAATCTATCTATCCCCAATAATATCTCAAAATTATGATTTAACAAAAGTCTAATTCCGCACGTTTTAATTGATTGAAAGTCTGTCGTCACTAAACCCATTTTGTCACATCCGGAGTTCCTGGGACGTTCGTTTAATTTGGAAAAAGTTGTTACCTCATAGCTGTTTCTTCAAATAGAATCTAGGCTCGGTGATCGAGCTCTACACGTCCAGATGGACAGGAGACAGCATACCCCAAGCTAGGACGGCCATCGATTCAGAGGCGTCTCAGCGGCTTAAAGACACACGTTCATGAACCCATGAAATGATGGATTCGTACGTTGATCCCCGTACTTACACCGCTGTTAGAATAAAAATAAACTAGGATAAAACCAATTAACTTAACTTCAGTTACATAATAAAAACAACCTACTTTAGGTTATATAGCTCACATCAATTACTTTAAAACATAAGTAGGCATTACCTACTTCAATCTCTTGATTTAAAAGAATAGAATTTATTTGTAATAAGGGTTACGCCCTATACACAAAGCGATGAGTACATAGTATTCCATAATAGGCCTACATAATTCACAAGTTGATTGAATTACTACATAATAAGGTATTTCGAGTATTGTTGTTAGTTTAGTCAGTTCTCTTACATAAATCACCTTTATGGTGTAATTTAAAAGAATAAATTACATGATAGATGTTTCCTAAATAATCATGAAAGCTTTTCCTAAGCATCAAAAGACAAATAAAATCTATAACCAAAAAATACTGATAGAATAATATACTGTAAACATCAGTCAACACAGTCTGTGTACATCTGTGTAAACAACAGTAATTGAAATTTAGGTTAATAGCTTCCTCTTCAAAAATAGTTTAAATCAAACAAATATCTTAATTCCTACTAATAGGTATTCTAAATTTCTACAAAACATATATCGTTAATTTTCTTACATTACAATAAATACTTTGATGGAAGCTTTCTTTGAAGATATTTTCCTTAATAATATTATAAATCTATGACGTACCTTTAGTAGCGGTTATAGGAGAAAAATCTCCATTGTGAGGTTACAATTTGATACTCTCTCTCTCTCTCTTCTTAATTAAAGCAACTACAGAGGCAAAAAGACTAAAAATGCTGCTGGAACAAAAGGTTCCAGAGCCAAATACTAAAAAAAGCCTAAAGCTGGCATGGCAGCCATGATTAACACCAAGTTCTGATCAGACTACATTTTAGTACTGCTTATGTCGGAGGACAGACGCTGAGTGAAGCCACTTCGCTTTTCTCGTCTTGAGGTGGACAGCTGTGAGATCGTCCATACTAAATAGACCTAACCAACACCAACTGTGATTGGCAGTTACTATACTCTAGAAAAATTTCCACCAATAGAAAGGGACGTTACAACTACAATTTAAGATACATTCTCCCACCAAGTGACAGCTATTTTTCCTAGGCAGCTATAAATTCCTTGCCTTATAAGGTTGTGAACCAGACTTATATTCTAGGAAAATCGTTGATCTTCCCACAACTTCTACACACACACCAATAGAGACGACACTACACAACGCAAAAAGCAAGGTTCATGAACTAGACTGTTGCTCCAGGAAAATTGATGTTATTCCTAGGATCCTAGCTTCTACGCACACACTTACAGAGTCAACACAACACAACAGGCTAACTTCTCAGGCTAATTTGCATAATTCTCATCGCTCACAATTGTAACAATAAATATTGCAACAACTCACACCAAAGAAAAGCCTTATCAGTGTTCCGTCTGTACAAAAAGTCGTTTCTCTCTATCCCATGAATTGAATATCCACATTCGTACTCACACCAAAGAGAAGCCTCACAAGTGTTCAGTATGTACAAAGAGCTTTTCTCATTCTAGTTATTTGAAAAGCCACATGCGTACTCACACCAAAGAGAAGCCTTACAAGTGTACAGTCTGTACAAAACACTTCTCTCGTAGTAATTATTTGAAAGTCCACATGCGTGCTCACACCAAAGAAAAGCCTTAGTGTTGTACTGTTACACAAAGAGCTTCTCTCATTTAATGTATCATTAAAATGTCCACTTGCTTACTCACAGCAAAGAGAAGCCTTACAAGTGTACAGTCTGTACAAAGAGCTTCACTGTGTCTTGTAATTTGAATCTCCATTTGTCATACACTAGAAAACTTGAAATCTTGTAGAGAACTTGTACTCTCATTAGTCTGATTCCTTCCCTACCCAATAAGACTGTTTAGAGGTCTAATTTTTTATATAAGAGAGTATTTCATTCAAATCATAAAAAAAAATCTCTTTAATCCTTTAGCCAACAATACAACGGCTGCCCCACCCCCATGGATCTTGAAAAACGTTTCTTTCCATGTGCAGCTTGAGAAGTGATTTGAAGTGATTTGACTTGAGAAGCCATGAGAAGTGATTTGAAGGTGGTAGGTGAGGGGTAATGTGCAGGATGCTTCCATACAGAGCAATTGCTTTGTGGTGAAGGCCATGTTGGTCTGGCAGGCAGACTGCCTTTGTCAGCACACCTATGCATATTTTTCCAGGGTCTCACAGTATACAGGTCTCCCACGAAAGGTGTAACAGCTGAAGACCATAGATTCTTCATGACATTTGCAACAAAAAATGACCTGAAACATTTCTTTGACCTTAGTTTTTTAGATATATTCATTTATATGTATATTAAATATATTTCTTGGTTGTATTTACAAAAAAATATTGAACAATGTTTATGTAGAATGATAATGAATAATATTATTGGTTTATTTTAGTCAAATCGTTTTTTGTACTCAAATCTACTGCTTTGACCATCTCAATCTTTTAACCTAAGTCTGTCAATCATCTCATTGCCTAATTGTATAGACAGTATGTCTGTGTCTATGGCAAGTGGAAGTTATGTCATATTTTAATCATATGCAATGATGAATTTCACAAAATTTCAAATACTGAAGCCATTTTAAAAATTATTATAATATTTACATTGTTGTAGTAGTCTAACTGATGCTTGAAGCTGCATTGTGTAGATGATTTCAATAGTTGTTATTGTGTTTCTGTTTATCAAAATAATTTTTAGTATCATTGTATTTCATGAACAGTAAAAGCTAGTCTTCTGTCCAAGTGCCTTTAATCTCATTTAATTCTGTTATGAAGTTATACATTTTTATGTGATATCATTCTAATTGCTGAACTAGGTAATTAACATTAATACTGAACTACAGATTGGCCCATAAGTCAGTTGACACGCTGTTCTGTTCTTAACTTTATAGGTATTCATTGTTTATTGAATAACAATGAACAAACTATCACAAACAACCATCAAACATAATCTCAAACTCTTTGGTAAACAAAGCTTTTGTAACAACAGCTGACCTTAAAAATTGCTAGCTCCAACTGGCTCATGGGCCAGCCTGTATAAACTCAATTTTTCTGTACTACTTTATGATAAAGACTTGAATATGGTCTCAATATCTCTGTTACAAGCGCTGGCAAACCACGGCACACCTCTGATGCTGGTCGTCATTTGTGGGCATTGGGCTATAACAAGTGGTCACATCTACCTAAGTTACTTTGCCACTTTGAATTGATCCATCAATGGCCACTTGGCACGACTGAAAAGTGGGCAAAATCAAATATTGTTTTGTAGCATCCACATGTTGGCCACAAAAATACACAATATATTCCGAGGGAACAATCTGTATTGGCTGTGATTTTTTTTTGTCATTTGCAGCTAAAGATTTTGAATTAGTGTTAACACCAACCAGTTGCAGTAAAGAGTGTCATTTCCTATGGGTATGATTCCTTTGATGACATATCACCATATCGATACTTGGCCAAACCTGACTACAGTATTGCTTGCAGTAAGTGGAATTTAATTTGAATACTGTGTCGGCGCAGTTGGTACATAAAGTAGAGCGTGCACTAGGTTGGTGGAGCGGGGCGGAGAATTTCCGACCTGAAATTAAATACATGTGATCAAGTGCACCTCCGTGCACTAGGTCGGGAGCGCGGAGCGATGCAGATATCGAAAAGTCTCTGGACTTTTCGGGGTCGGAACCGAGTTGCGCCGCGCTCCTAGTGCACGAGGGTCAGGTCAGAAATTTTCCGCGCTTGGTTAACTTCCTGAGGGCTCGGCTGTTTCTGACCCTGCTTTTTAGTAAGACCCGCCGCAAAGTAGACTCACATCGTGGGATGTTTTGTAAACCATTGCTATAGAATTATTCAAAATCAATCACTTCACAAGTGGATTATTCATTGCATGCATTACACAGATGTCTGGAGAAGCCTAGCAATGGTTTACAAAACATCCCACGGCGTGGGTCTACTTTGCGGCGGGCCTAAACAGCCTGCTGTTCTGTCGTCTTCCAGTTCACATTCTAATCAATTACCTCACGATTACGGTAAGTTAATGGGATGTAACAACATTTTCTCTTTTTTCTTGATAGTTCCTCTCTCTATGCTTCATCCACAACTGTCAAAAATAATATTTCTCCATCTGAGTCATCCATCACTCACATCTGCCACTTTATCACAATAATCTCAGATTAGAACTGACTTCAATTAGAACTCTAACTTCAACAATGTCTTAATTCAAATCGCAATTGACAAGTCTACATCACGACTAACTAGTCCAAAACAGCGCTTGCAGTGCATGGACCTTCCATTTTCCGCTCTCCTGCGCGCCACGCCTCTCAACCGACCTAGTGCACGTTCACTTGGGCTAGATGTATGTAGGCCTACTGCTGCTAGATCTGGCAGAGCTGTTTCGAAGATGGTCGTTCTCGAGTAATAACTTATCTCATTGTCATCCCTGCTACAAGTTGGTTGTGTGCTGATCCGCTCCAAGATGAACTCAATCCAAGTGTTGCTCTTCTGTGTGTTTCTGCTCCAAGATCGATGTACCTGAGACTGTTCGCTGTTTTGTATGGTGCATGAAGAAGACTATGATGTGGAATCAAGTAGTGAGTTCTTGCCTCTGTGATAAACTGTCTGCACCCACTTGTTTAACACGGCTTTATTATATTGAACTTTATTTGTACCAACTTGAGAAGGCCTAAAAACGTTCAAACACCTCCAATCTTGGGCGTTATTTTAAAACCCTCTCATTACTCATACCCCAAAATATTACCTCAGCTGAGCCTGTGTACCAAATTACCACCGCTGGGGAACGCTATATTATAGGAAAACCATCATCTTTGGCGTTATCCTAAAGTCCTCTCAAGACAACATTTTTAGATCCTAGCTGGACTTGTACATCAAATTTGAATATTTTCTCTCAATTATTCATTTAAATTCATTGCTTTTAAATTTTGATTAATTTAAATTCATCACTTTCAAATTTTGTTTCATTAAAATAGTCCAGAGAATAGTTATGTTCTTTCCACTTTATGAAATATCAAATATTATTAGATTTTATGAGGTTTTGATTTGAATTGATTCATTTTGAGTGATTTCATGGTATTTTTTTAAAATACGAGAACAAAAGTAGCAATGCTTCAATTTGAGTGTTTTGAAATTAGCGGTAAATTTAATTTCTACAAACATGGCGCGGTCTTGGTATACTCTATAATTTGGTGCCATATGAAATGCATTGTGTTGGATTGATAGTTTCCAATCTGTATGTATTCTGTGGCTGAGAGCTGACTGACCAGCTGACCACTTCAAAACAGCAGCTTCTCTTTGTCTAAGATACAGAGTAACGGCCAGCAACGGTCACAGCTATCACATAGTTATTCAATAGTATTCTTTGAGTATCTATAGTGAGGTCCACGTTATAATTATTGCAGTGTGTGATTTGCAATGGTTTTGCTTTCCTTGTGTATCATTCAACAAAGCAGATGGCACTATCTCTTTCACGCAATGCAAGGTTGCCACATCGTTTATCAACAATGTAGAAATTCAACTAATTGACAAAATAGGGTTAAGGGTTAGGTTTTATTTACATTATATTTAATAATTTTTCATAAGGTTAGGTTAGGTTTTTGCTTTGAAATTGCAATATGCTAGAAGGGGCTATGGTCCAGGTAGAGTTATGTTTCTTGTTGTTTCAAAGGTGAAAGGATAGGTTAGATTTTTCTTTGAAATCCAAAGTATTGAATGTGAAAGGGTTAGGGGTTAGGTTATTTCAAGTTATATTTAATAATGTTTAATAAGGCTAGGTTAGGTTTTTGCTTTGAAATTGCAATATGCTGGAAGGGATTACGGGTTTTCATAAGGATTTATGTTTATTAATGTTTCAAATATAAAAAGGGAGGTTAGGGAGTTAGGTTTTTGCTTTGAAATGACAACATGCTGACTTAGTTATAGTTTTTTTCAATATTGGTTAATTAACAACCGTTATCTTTTATTATTTATATTATTGAAAATTACTCTTTCTCTTATTGAATGAAATGATGATAATATATTGATTATTATATCGAATCTAATGATAAATCATCATTGGATAATAACATCATCATCAAAATGGAATGACTGCTCCAGCTACGGTGCTCGGTAACCATCATCTCAAAGAACGTTACATTCAAAGATCCGACTGAATGGAACGGGAAAAAACCGTTAATAACGCAAGCGCGATACGGTGCTGTCTGAGACCGAGAGTGGTTTGTCTTCAAAACACATTCAGTCTAACTTTGTCTTCCTCTTCACTTCAGTGTTTTGGTTAGTGTTTTGGCTAGCAGCTTCTCTTTGTCTCAGATACAGAGTAACGGCCAGCAACGGTCACAGTAATCTCATAATTATTCAAAAGTATTCTTTGAGTTTCTATAGTGAGGACCACGTTATAATGGCAGTGTGTGATTTGCAATGGTGTTGTAATCCTTGTATATCATTCAACAAAAAAGATGGCGCTATCTCTTTCACGCATTGCAAGGTTGCCACATCGTTTATCAACAATGTAGAAATTCAACTTATTGACAAAATAGGGTTAAAGGTTTTATTTAGGTTATATTTAATAATGTTTCATATGGATAGGTTAGGTTTTTGCTTTAAAATTGCAATATGCCAGAAGGGGCTATGGTCCAGGTAGAGTTATGTTTTTGTTGTTTCAAAGGTGAAAGAATAGGTTAGGGGGTTAGGAGTTTGCTTTGAAATCCAAAGTATTGAATATGAAAGGGTTAGGTTTTTTTCAAGTTATATTTAATAATGTTTCATGAGGCTAGGTTAGGTTTTTGCTTTAGAAATGCAATATTCTAGAAGGGGTTAGGGTTCAGGTAGAGTTATGTTTTTTGTTGTTTCAAAGGTGAAAAGATAGGTTGGGGAGTTGGGATTTTGCTTTGAAATTGCAATATGCTGGAAGGGATTACGGCTTTTTACCAAGATTTATGTTTATTAATGTTTTAAATATAAAAGGGGTGTTTAGGGGGTTAGGCTTTTGCTTTGAAATAACAATATGCTGACTTAGTTGTAGTGTTTTTTAACATTAGTTAAATAACAACCGTTATATTTAATTAATTATATTATTGAAAAGTGCTCTTTCTTTTATCAAATGAAATGATGATAATATGTTGAATATTATATCGAATTCAATAATAATTAATCATTGGATAATAATATCATCATCAAAATGGAATGATGGCTTCAGTTACGGTGCTCGGTAACCATCATCACAAAGAACGTTACATTCAAAGAACTGACTGAATGGAACGGGAAAAAACCGTTACTAACGCAAGCGCGAAACGGAGCTGTCTGAGACCGAGAGTGGTTTGTTTTTGGCTAAGTTCTTATTATATACCATGCCCATGCTAATTTGATATTTTATCTAAAAATCAGAAGGTTTTCCTGTCTAATCATTTAATAATAAAGTGGTGATTGATAAGCATTCTATTTTATTAACTTTTCTAAAATGGTTGAATTGTATTATTGATCTAAGGTGACTGACGTTTGTTATAAATTAATTTTTAGGTTATACTTATAACAGCATGCATCGCATGTCAATAAAAGTGATTTCTGTAAGGTGATGACTTCCTCTAGAAAACATATTTACATACCCATCCACAAGTTGAAGCTAAAACAATCAGAATCTTTCCCAGTACCATGAATATACACATTCTAACGTTATGTTGTCTTGGAATCACACAAAACACTGGACCTTCATCCACATTTACTTGTATTTTTTTCAGACATAATACTCTTTGAAGCCTGAATGGTACCAGAATTTCATTAATTATTGTAAGATGCTCATTCATAATATATACCATACTATGTGTAAGTTCTTAATGAATTAAAAAAATCACTTTTTTCTTGAAATTTACTCTTATTGCTGCTGCAAGAAATGTAGCCTCCCTATTTAGGCCTTCTACATAATCCGAAAAAATAATAAGTTGGTGGTGTAGGTAAGATATTGGAACGGTAAGGCTCAAACTATCAAATCAAAAACTTTTTATTTACCAAAATAATTACAAAAATACACAATGTAATTTTATTACATGATACACATTAAAATTGATATGTTAGGAAACCCAAACCCCCTACAATACTATTCATCTGTGTGTAGCGCAAGAACAGTACAATAAATTTATTTATTAAAATTATATGATTATCTTGGTTTAAAAGACTATCAGCTACTTCCTGGTTAGGGCTGTTGGGAATTTTTCATTTAAATGCAAACAAATACAATATTCAGAAATGAATAACAGGCTATTGATAAAAACTCCTACTTCTTAATTTTGTGTCGAATAATCCAAATATTCAGATTGTATTGACAATATTATTTTATTATTAGTTGAAAAATGTTTGAAGTTGATGTGTGGTAATTATGTTTTTTTTTCAGAAAGTAAGATGGAGGTAGAACGAAGATTGTACATAGGAAATTTGCCATCTGGTGTAGACGAAAATTTAATCAAGAATAGATTTTCAAAATATGGAAAAGTTCTTGGTGTTGAGTTGAAGCAGAGAAAGACAAATGATGGTTCCCAGGAGGATGAAATCCTTTCAACATTTGCATTTATTGACATATCAGCAAAAAAGGAAAAGCTGGACAGTTGTAAGTTCTTCAAGCTGTTCTATTATTTTCTTAGATACCTAGTACACACGGGATTTGCCCAACTGAAAGTTTTCTGTGGATTTTCATCAACCATGGTCCCTACTTTTTGTACTTGTTGTTCGAGCCTCAAAAGGAGAGCACATAGAACACTTACACGATCATTAACTTGATGCTTCTCTGAGTAATTTGATGTAAAATTGGTTTTGCACATTGTTTTTTTTTTAAATAAAATCAATTGTTTGAAATTGGGGCATTCATTTTAAATCACTATGTGTATAATTACATGGTGCTAATTTCAAAATCAGTACAATAGTTCATGAATATGAACTAAACACTAGTCAGTTTTTTGCCAGTACTATAGCTATTTAGTCTAAAGACTAATGAGCTATTTTTTCTGTCTTGACATACTACTTGATAAATTAAAAAGCTAATTTTCATTGGAAACAATTACTGCTATTGTTGATTTGATATGTACACTCATTGACTGCACTATAAAATCTAGATTCCACTCAATCACCGCTCTGCTCTTTCTTTGGATGCACTACATTAGTTTAAACGGTTTCCTCCTTTTGAGCCTTGCACTACATGCACTACACTAGTTCAAACGGTTTCCTCCTTTTGAGCCTCCGCACCAACCCTCCATTGTCTAGCAGCTGGATTGCCTTGACGTTGTCGTGTTGGTGGAGTCGCCCCTCGTGCCTCTCCGTATGCCTCTGGATCTCGGTGGACACCAGGTCAACGTGCAGGTCTCTATAAAGATCGCTGTTTCTGACGTACCGAGGAGCATCCAAAATGTTCCTCAGCACCTTGTTTTGGAATCGTTCTATGACATTGATGTTGCTGTCTCAAGTAGCCTACATCCCCAATTAGGTAGAGAGTTAGTGGGGAGGATATTTTTAATATTCTTTCCGAAGAATGGACATTGATATGTCCAAAGCTCCGCCAATTTATGTAGATGCATAACAATATAATTATCTTCGGTTATTACAGTTTGCTTTTTTCATATCATATACAGTTCAAAAATCATTTTCTTAGTCTATATTATGTAAATTCATCTATAATTTTGCTGTATTGTAAGCTATTGTATATAAGTGTATAAGCCAGTATATATTGTAATCTACATAAATAAAGTACTCAATCAATCAATCAATCCCCAAAGTTGTATAGGCCTACCATACGCCAATACTGGCTTGAATATCTGTTTCTTCAATATCTTCTTCTTGACATGGGTCTTCTAGTCATTAAAAAATAGATGAATTTATCCTCAATTTAGGCCTATATGAATCTATAAAAATCATCTTTTTAATTATTTTCCAGGCCTCAAAAAACTGTCAAGAAAAAAATGGGATGGACAACTAATTAAAATAGATTTTGCTAAAGAGAGTGTATTGAGTAGATTAGAAAGGGAGAGAAAAGAGTTGTCTTCTGCAAATAATACAAAAAATACTACTAAAGAGATGAACAAAGATGTATCTGTATCTCCAGCTCTTTTGAACGGTAATAGCAAATGGTTTGGAAGCTCCGCTCGTAATTATAATGGAGAAAAATTCGAAGAGGAACATAAACAAAAAAATAAAAGGAAACTTGAAAGTGACAACACACAAATTAATGAAAAGATGAAGAAATATTCTGAATCAAAAACGGTGGAAAATGGCGTGAATGATGTGGCTGTGAAATCGTCCAGTTTTCAAGAGAATCTCACTCCAGAACAGAGGAGATTGAAATCTTTGGAAGAGAAAATGAAGATGGTTTCTGATAGGAAGCTTGCTGTGAAAGCTGCATTATCATCTGTCGTAAGTTTATAAGTTTTTTAGTTGTCTTATCTATCACAATAAGTTAAAAAATAACTCGTATTGGTCTCACGTTAAAACTAACTCTACCTATTTTATCATTCACTAAGGAATAAAATCAGTTGTATTGGCGGACTTTCATTGCAAAAAATAAACGAACAAAAAACCAAAATGAACAAGCAAACGTTTAAACTGGTATAATAACAAACCAAGTTTGATACAAACTTTTTTGTCTAAAACTTCTTAAAAAATGTTGAGCCAATAATCCATATTCACATCCACGTTCAAATGAAATGTCATCCTCTTTTAATAAGATTTCAAATGTTCAAAGTGTACCAAAATTTTCTGAAAAATTTTTCATCTTCATAATATTCAACCTTGATTAAGTTTCTACTAAAGCCTTTAAAAAATAAATCAATAAAACTCACTTCATTATTTTCAGCTCCATTATCAACACTTTTGATTTTCAAAATTACTTTTCAATTCTCAGGATGCTGGTAACAGGAAAAATAAGATCATCTTCAAAGACGATGATGACGAGGAGGATGATGATGATGATGATGAGGGAAATGATTTCAACGAACCAGAGAATAAAACGCACACAACCAACCTTGGAAAAGCACCAGATATTCCAGACCCATCGAACAAGGAACGCCATAATTTGTTTGATGACTCCGGGGATTCTGATGAAGAAACATCAATTTCAAGGTTCGAAGTAAAAGAGCATTTCGATGGTAAAAAAGGCCAAAAGGTGAGTGCATCTTGTATTTCACCACCAAACGTTTTGCTATTTATGTTAAATTCTATTTTAGGATGACCTGAAAATTCTGACACAAATCTGCAAAACTGTAGAAATCAAATTTGAAAATATTATTATGAACACTTCGGGTTATCATAATTAATATATAAAAACACTTCACTCATATGGGCTACTTTTTAACAAATTAATAAAAACAATATACAAATCTTGAAGTACCCTTTATTTTTTAAAAACTTTAAAATAGTTCAACAACTAGTTTCGACCCTAACTTAGGTCATTTTCAAGTTAAAATAAGTTAATGTGCATTTTCATTAAACATGGTCCCTACTTTTTGTACTTGTCGTTCGAGCCTCAAAAGGAGAGCACATAGAACACTGACACGATCATTAACTTGACCTAACTTGAAAATGACCTAAGTTAGGGTCATTTAATTAACTCATTTCAAATTAAGTTATTTTAACTTGAAAATGACCTAAGTTAGGGTCGAAACTAGTTGTTGAACTATTTTAAAGTTTTTAAAAAATAATGGGTACTTCAAGATTTGTATGGCTATTGTTTTTATTAATTAAATATATGAATTATTTTCATGAACTAGTTACTTGAATCGGGATTAGCTATTTTTATTCTGGTCTCCAATTATTGAAATATTCTTCAAATTATCGAATTACTTATCAGGGATTGACTTTCATATATTTTTATTGTATGTACCGTATCTGTTTTCGTAAATAAAATGTGTATATTGTCTCTAAATCTCGACACGCACAAATTGAAGTTGCTTTGAATTTTCAGTTGTTGAAGCTGCAGTCGAGGTTCGGAAATGATTCAAGATTTGCTCTCGATCAACGATTTGCTGAAAGTAGTAGTAGTGAGGACGATGACGATGACGATGGAGACAAGGATGAAGGAGAAGAGAAGGAGGAGGATGGTGAGAGTGAGAGCAAGGCGAAAAGGAAGAAAAGTGACGCTGAAGAAGAGAGCGGTAAGATGCATGTGGATGATAGGGATGATGACGAAGTCAAGAGGCAGTTGGAAATTCTGCAGAACGTTGTTGGTCACCAAATCATCAGACCACCACCGGCAGACGACGCAAAACCCAAAAAACAAAAACCGTAAGTCTGATTTATTGGATGAAGCAAATTATAATCATTCAAGTAAACATTCATTTATGCACTCTATTACACAAGTCTGTCAACATCTTTTGATTCAAATATGATACCTTGAAATGTTTTTAGATGATAGTTTTCTGCATTTTCCAAACTTTCCTTCTCAAGGTCTCTTCTCATCTATAGTGAGGTCCACGTTATAATGGCAGTGGAGAAAAACGTTGCTGATCCTCTGTCTTGTCAATGCCTCCTAAAGACGGTAGCTGATACAGGTTTATTGATGTAATATCAACTGTTCATTCTCGTTTAAAACAATAGATTATATTTTATTAAGCTAGAAATTATATTTTTCTACAACTGCGCGTAAAAAAAGAATTTACATACTCAATTCTCCTCGTAAAACAGCTTATTTCTGAGGAGAATCTACTTTTCCGCTCGCTAACCATCCGCGCATGCGCAGTAGATTTTCTTTACGCTCGCTAATCATTCGCGCATGCGCAGAAGAGTTTCTTTACGCTCGCTTATCAGCTGATGGTAAGCAGCTCGCCAAAAAGTCAGATCTTAACCTAAAAAGTCGGTAATTTTGTAACTCCGCCGATATAAGTAATTTAACAGGTTTGGGCAGTTGTAGAAAAAATTTTGTATGTAATTCGCGCGTAATGCTTCTTTATCGCTCTTGCAAAATTATCACGCTCCGCTTCGCGTCGCGTGATAACTGTTTTGCGCCAGTGATAAAGTCGCGCATTACGCTCTTAATACATAAATAGCTTTCAATGATTTTATGATGAATTTTCATAATAAATGAAATATTTTGTTAATTATCAATTCTACATTGTTAAAAGACGATCTGCACTATGCGCTTAGCTAAATGATAGACAAGGATAACAATACTGTTATGGATGCGGTCTTTAGAAGGATGGCAGGAGGCGAGGGGTATCTGGTAAACTACACAGCGGAAGCAGGGCCGTCAGATGGTTGATGCGGGAAAGCAGGGGGGGCTTCCAGATCGTTCTAGTGTGTTCGGGTTTTGGTGAGGGGAACCATCGACCAATGGAAGGGCACTCTTGAAATTTCTGGTTACTTTCATGCACTGCGATTGGTCGGACGTTTGCCGCATCTCTAGATCTTTCTAGATGGTTCTGCCCGCCTTATAAATGGTGTAAGTTGCAGTCGGGGAGTCACTAGACAGACAACAGTCGTATTGCTCGTTTCTTCTCTTATCGTGACAGACTAAAGTGATAACAGACTTTTGTAGTTGCTTATACGGTTTATTATTCTTTGTGACAGTTATTTTACTTTCCTTGCCCTATTAACATAGGTAAGGAAAGTATAGCTTTCCGAAAAAAATTAAGGTACCTCAATTTCTAAATTTCTATACGTTTCAACGCCCCCTGAGTCCAAAAAAGTGGTTTTTGGGTATTGGTCTGTATGTGTGTGTGTGTGTGTGTGTGTGTGTGTGTGTGTGTGTATGAGTGTGCGTCTGTGTACACGATATCTCATCTCCCAATTAACGGAATGACTTGAAATTTGGAACTTAAGGTCCTCTCACCATAAGGATCCGACACGAACAATTTCGATCAAATTCAATTCAAGATGTCGGCTAAAATGGCGAAAATGTTGTCAAAAACAGGGTTTTTCGTGATTTTCTCGGAAACGGTTCCAACGATTTTGATCAAATTCATACCTAAAATAGTCATCGATAAGCTCTATCAACTGCCACAAGTCCCATATCTGTAAAAATTTCGGGAGCTCCGCCCCATCAATGCAAAGTTCGATTTTAGATTCCCAATTATCAGGCTTCAGATACAATTTAAACAAAAAAAATCAAATTGAGTAGATTGAGCTTGAAAATCTCTACAATTAATGTCCAGTAACATTTTCACCTAAAATTGAAAATAAGTTTTAAATTCGAGAAAACGTGATTATTCAATTGCAAATTATTGTTGATTCTATCAAATCATTCACTATGAAGAGATAGCAGACCTCATGTGTGTCTCCAGCGTTGTTGCCCTGTCACCAGCTGGCTCAAATCTTTGAATAGTAGACTTGAGATGCGCGGGAACACTAGCGTCAGTTGATCAATTCTCATAACGGCAAGGAAAGTTGTGTGAGTGCGCAACACCAGATTTTTTAAACAGATATTTATATTGAGCTTGTGATAATTCTGTGTAATTTATTAGATAGTGATCAGTTCATAGTTGTTTCTAGTTTACCTCCGTGTGTTATAGTGTTGTAAGTAATAAATCCAATAAGTATAAATCCCCTCAAGTGTTTTATTAGTGTAGAAACCCGCAACAATACCATTGCTAATCAAACACTGCCATTATAACGTGGACCTCACTATAGCTACGCTACCCTGAAATAGGTCCTATCACCAATGTTAAACCAGCGTAGCTCCAGTGTTATTCTAGTGTTCCACCAGCGTAGCGTAGCTTTCAATTTTGGGAGACAGGTCGGCTACGTGTTCCGGAAACGTATTTTAGCGTGAAGAGACCCTTAGTTGGATAGTAGATTTATTTATTTATTAATAGATAGAGCGAACAATACAATAGTCGGAAAAGAAAAAACAGGCTATGCACAAAACTTCTTCAATTTCCTGATTTGTCACAAATCGTCCAAATATTATGAAGTATTAGATAACTGTCATAAAATTTTTCGATTACAATGTAAACGTTTAAAAACCGCTTTTGTGTTTCGGTATAGGATCCTTTACAGCTCAAAAATAGTGACGTTGTTGAAAACACACAACGAAATGAAAAAATACTTGTCAAGACAAATGTGGGGAACTGTCATTATAAAAATTATCGAGATGTGAAAGCTAGTACCTATAATTTTTAACAGACCAAGAAAAAATGTTTTTGACAAATGAAATGAATCACGATATGTGTCGTTCATGTATTTCTACAGGGCTACTTGATGGTCTTATAATCACTTCATTTGTAAGAATCACTATATTTGATTTTGACTGTACTGGATAATGGCGTGAATGGCCGAAGCCGGTCGTATCACAATAGAGAAAAATATTGTGTTTTCATTTTATTATGGCTAGTTTACAATCCAACTCGCTAAAAAGACCGGCGAATTGGCGTTAAGTCGCCGGCGGAGTCAACTTTTTCGACAGCTTTTTACTTTCCTTGCCCTATTACCATAGGTAAGGAAAGTATTGTTTTCCAAAAAAAATTAAGGTACTCCAATTTCTAAATATCTATACGTTTCAAGGTCCCCTGAGTCCAAAAAAGTGGTTTTTGGGTATTGGTCTGTATGTGTGTGTGTGTGTATGAGTGTGTGTGTGTGTGTACACGATATCTCATCTACCAATTAACGGAATGGTTTGAAATTTGGAACTCAAGGTCCTTACACTATAAGGAACACGAACAATTTCGATCAAATGCAATTCAAGATGGCGGCTAAAATGGCAAAAATGTTATCAAAGACATGGTTTTTTCGCGATTTTCTCGAAAACAGTTCCAACGATTTCGATCAAATTTATACCTAAAATAGTCATTGATAAGCTTTATCAACTATCATAAGTCCCATAATCTGTAAAAATTTCAGAAGCTCCACCCCATCTATGCAAAGTTTGATTTTAGATTCCCAATTATCAGGCTTCAGATACAATTTAAACAAAAAGTGTCAAGTGGAAAAGATTGAGCATGGAAATCTCTACAATTAATGTTCAGTAACATTTTCACCTAAAATTGAAAATAAGCTTGAAATTCGAGAAAATGTGATTATTCAATTGCAAACTGTTGGCAAATGTTGATTCAATGAAATCATTCACTATGAAGAGATAGCAGACCTTGTGTGTCTCCAGCGTTATTGTCCTGTCACCAGCTGGCTCAGATCTTTGATTAGTAGACTTGAGATGCGCGTGAACACTAGCGTCAGGTGATCAATTTTCATAACGGCAAGGAAAGTTGTGTGAATTCGCCACACCAGATTTTTTAAAAGCAGCTTTTGAGCGAGTGCGTCGATAACACTGGCTAGTTTACGAGCTGCTATAGTGAGGTCCACGTTATAATGACAGTATTTGATCAACTTTGGTTTTGCTATGCTTGTCTATCATTCGACAAAGCCGATTGTACTATCCTTTTCTAGGTCCACAACGATGTCAATTATGTTTTTGACAGTGTAGAAATATAATTAATTAATGCAGAGAATCGGCATCGCTATTCTTCTATCTTTATCCACTGCCATTATAACGTGGACCTCACTATAGTGAAAAAGCTGGCTTGTAGCTTGTAAACTAGCTAAGTGTCATCGACCCATTAGTGAGCGATTCTACATTTCTGAAAATAGTGTTCAATTTATATTTTACAACTTCTAACTTTCACGAGTTCAGCTGAGATTTGAATAATGCATGTGTTGAATTGTATATTCACTTTCATTAGTATGATTGAAATTGTTATATCTTGTTTAATAATATTCATATTTTCCTTAGCAAAAATCTGATTAAATACACACGAACTCTCCATTTTCAGTGGAGCTGATAAGAAGCGGAATCAACTGTGTGTTAGATTCGATCCAACAATGGCCGAACATGAAAAGTTCATCGTCAAGCCTCCACCGCCTGGATCAGAAGAAGAAACTAAAGTTAGTAAGAAGAAGAAAAAGAATAAGAATGCGGAAGAAAGTGATGAAAAGGAGCCTGAAGTAGATAAATCGGAGGCCGAATCCAGCACAGCGGTCAATAGTGTTGAAGTCTCCAAAGAAACCTATTACGAAGTCGCCAGTGATTTGAAAGAGAGACTCAAGTCCAGTGGAACTGGTTTCAGTTTGAGCCAACTATTTAGCTCAGGTAAAGTGATTTTTCATATTTTTAATTATATTCCATAACTAGCCGTCAGGCTCGCTTCGCTCGCCATATCCGTCTAGCCAGGGGCTCCGCCCCTGGACCCCCGACTGGATCGTCCAAAACTGAGATCAGCGGGCTTGCTTCGCTCGCCTGCATTTTTCATTTGAGCATGCTTCATTCCATCAGAAAGTCTAAGTACTGAGAAAACGCAGAAAAGCTGAGAAAAACGTTGGAAAAACGCAGATTTTAGGCCTATCTTTGATGAAATATTAAAGTCACCTCATCAAAATTTTAGACCCTAGCTAAACCTCTGTACCAAATTTGAACATTTTCTGTATATTACTTGATGAAAGAACTGAGAAAACGCAAAAATACCGCTAATTTTGAGCGTAACTTTGACGTTATTGCAAATTCCTTCTAACTCAACATTATTACACCCTAGCTGAGCTTCTGTACTAAATTTAAACAATTTCTGTTCATTTGTTCTCGATAAATCTGAGAAAAAGCAAAAAACACAGGAAAAAAGCAAATTTTAGGCGTATCTTTGACATTATTGCAAATTCTTTCTAACACAACATTATTACACCCTAGCTGAGTTCTGTACTAAATTTTAACATTTTCTGTTCATTTGTTCTCGATAAAGCTGAGAAATCACTTGGAAAACGCAGATTTTGGGCGTATATTTGGAAATTTTTCCAAATCCGTTCTTAGTGCGCCTCTAAAGGGCCAACTGAACATACCTATCAAATTTGAACGTTTTTGGTCCGGTAGATTTTTAGTTCTGCGAGTACGTGAGTCAGTCAGTCAGTCAGTGAGTGAGTGCCATTTCGCTTTTATATATGTAGATGAATATTTCAATTGCACATGATATTAATACCTAAAACTTTATTTAAAATTGGACTTAAATTCTTGGAAGTGAAAATATAACCTATCTTTTGTAAAGTTTACTATTTATGAAATATGGGAGTAGAGCAGTTTTGGGCTAGGCATGTTGCTCTTGCCCAGTCATATCTTTATTATGATTTGTAATTGTATTGATGAATAAAATTGCAATGTATTTCTTGAAAGTGATCTTTTCAATTTACAATAATTCCATGTATAAATAAATAAGTATAGCCTATTGTATTATATGTATAGATGAGAATTTCACTGAAAATGATTGGGTTAATTTAACAGATTTCTTCTTCATTCCTTGGAAGGTTTAAAACTTGTAAACTGAAATAATTGTCTACCATATTATTTGGTATGCTGACTTTCTATAAGTTTTTGTTGAGTAAAAATGCTTTTTAAAGTACTTTATTGTACTACTCGACCACTAATTAATTTTAATCTATTCAATCTTAATTTTCTATTGTTCCTTAATTGAAACGAATCCAATTTTTCTTAATTTGAAGGTGCATTTCTTAATTTTGAGTATCATCTAAATTGCCTGAAATTGAAATTTATACTATGTATACTGTACCTATTTATACTGTACCTATACTATTTGACTCAAATTTTGTCTGTTGGCACTCTGATGAATATACTCTTTGATTTGTTTGGCTCCTTGGACGAATATTCATCGTTCTTAATGGTCTCTATTGAGCAGTTCACTTTTGCCGAGTCAAACTCATGAAAAACCCTGTATTTCTGCACGTTTTATCTGTGTCAAGTAAAATGTTTCAATTAATTACTAATGAACGGTTGGAGTCTTTCTTCTCCAATACTTACTAGAACTTACTTGCTTACTAGAACTTACTTACTCAATAGAACTTACTTGAACCACGAAGTTTTCGATGAATAATGTAAAATCTCATTCAAGCTGTCAAATTTACCTGTTATTGAGAAACCTTTATCACTTCAAACCTCGAAGAGTTCTATGACTGCTAGCTGAGAATTGTTTATTAAAAACAATATAAAACTTGTAGTACACTTTTATTAGAACATTTTAAAAACTTTAAAACGATGTTTTAACGTTAAAATGTTTTAAAGTTTTTAAAATGTTTTAATAAAAGTGTACTACAAGTATTATATTGTTTTTATTACAGATATTAATGTATAACATACAGAGAGTAACTACTTTCAAATCGAATTTAAAATTTTAATATTACGTTGTAAATAATTTTTTTTTTGATCTGGCACCTGCTGAAGCAGGTCCCAACAATGTAAAAATGTTTTTCTAATAAAATTGATTGATTGATTGAATCGTTTAATATAATCCATTTCTTACACTTTCTTTCAGATGCCAAAAGTAAAAACGATATTGAGGATGATGATTGGGTTCAATCCAGAGATAAATCTAAGGAGGGAGCTTCCATCAGCAATAAGCAATCAGTTGGTGCTCAGGAGAACAACGATAGAGTTAGCGAAAAAACGACCTCACAAAATAAAACAAGCGGTTTGTCCAAACTATGGAAGGAGTCATTTTTCTTCAAGGACAACGATGATAGACTCAAAGGTATTTACCCAATCTCGTAATCTTTGATATGATATTCTCTTAGACCAGTTATAGAATAGACACGCCCCATGCTGAAAGTCAATGAAGCCAACATCTACTGACATATCGCTCCATCGTGACGTCAGCATTGTATAGAAAGCTTTTCTGTAGAGCTTGTTTACATTGTTTTCCATAGCAGATTGCGTCTATTTCAGATGGAATTAAATTATTTAAGAACTAAAATTATACAATCAAGAACTTATAATATTATATAATGCTGACGTCACGATGGGGCGATATGTCAGTAGATGTTGGCTTCATCGACTTTCAGTATGAATATACAATGGGCCGTGTCTATTCTATAACTGGTCTAAGGATATTCTACATTGAAGGAAATGCTCTGAAGAAGTAAATCAGAAGGTGCATATGAAATTGGTTGGATGTTGTAGCGAAAATGTTGAGAGTGTGCAGTTGATAATCTGTCATTGTTCTGGTTATCAACTGGAATCCCGTTTCTCCTGCTTTCCATTCCACCATTTCTGGCGAGATCTTATTCAAGACTTGAGGCATGTGACGTTCTCCGATGTACGATAATAACGATAAAACTATAATATACCTTTTTACAGCCACCCAAATCTCAAAATTAGTAACTTTAGCAGAAAACTCTTAATCAAAATTTATTGATGGGATTGACAATTCAAAAGACAGCCCATTCTTACTCAACCTCGTGTAGCATGGAAAATAACGCTTTTTATATATTACCCCCATATTCTTTCTTACAATAGATTATTAGTACCACCAAGCATACGTTCTTTTTATTAAAGTTGTTACGTTGAATCAGTTATAGTTCTACTATGCACTTTCTAGTTTTTGTTTCTCTTTTATATTTCACCTGGATTTCCTTGATTTTTAAGTGCCGGTTGCACAACAGCCGGTTAAATTTTAAACGTGATTAATTCCACGAGAACCAATCAGAGAAGGCCTTTTTGATAAGATGGATTCTCGTGGAATTTAATCATGGTTGAAATTTAACCGGCTGTTGTGCGACCGGGCCTTTCTCTTATAACTTCTATTATCATCATATCAAATATACCGACTTTAAACCTCTGTTACCAGAATAATAATCTTGATGTTTTATTGCTCTGAAAAATACTTACCTAAAAATTCAAAATTATTCAAGTGTTTGTGACTTTGACTAAATTGTGTGTAGGCCTAATGACTGTATATAACACACAGTAATAAAAATATTTTTTCATAAGTTCGGCAGAATGCATTGACGCACAGATATGGGCATAGCAAGCTAATCCCACCTTGTGTGAGGCTGTGTGATTCCTGAGTTGAGAACCCAACCATGTAGGGGCGTTTGACATTGTCGTGTGTCCCCGGCATAGCCAATCTGAACACTTGATGGCATACCCACTAAACTAATCAGTGTTCCCTTTTTCTTCTTCTTCTTCTTCTTCTTCTTCTTCTTCTTCTTTTTCTTCTTCTTCTAAATAAAACTGGCATCCTCACATAGAGTTATTGCTTTGGGTTATGCTTTGTTATGAGTTATTGCTTCAAATGACTATATTGTGCTCGTGCTCTTAATAAGCTTAGTAAATAGGATTACTTAATAGCATTTCCCTCACAGAACTTTTTATCAGCAAAAAAACTTTTTTTTGAAATTCCCTAGAACAGTAGAACAATTATTATAACTTACTCATCACTGTATCGGATTCATCGAAATGATTTGTATCAAAGCTGTAATGTATTTCCCTAAAAACCATATTTTTTATTTCTCCTATTCTCGACTATTTCATCTCTTACATCAACATATTTCATCATATTTTTTCCTCCTAAGTACTACTAGGAAAGTACTACTGTCCTCATAAGTACTACTGTCTAAAGTACTTACTTTAATCCCTGAAACATAATACTATAGTGTCACTTTTTCGCTCTCGGTAGTAAAAAACAGAAAAACTCCCTAGGGAGGAAAAGTGACTCCATTTAAATACCATGGGAAGCATCTCTATTTTAAAAACTTACATTGTAATAGGTTAGAAGGTCCAAGCTCAGATGAGGAAGCATATAGAGTAGTCATTAAACCAACTAAATTCAATACCTCAACCAGACATTTGATCAATATATGAAATTTATGTTTGTATGCTAAAATTGTTACAAACTTCATATCACTATACTAAAAAAATGTATAATTTTTTTTATTCCATGTTATTCAAAATACCAGCCAACGAATATTCTTCATTAACTAATCAAATTTGAAACTGGAACTTCATCATAGCTGTATTTGTGGCGGCCATTGTTGTTACAACTTTTACCGACAGATAGTGCTGTCGGCGGAGAACTGTGATTACAAGCCAGCTGTTTCTGTTTATTTTTTAGATTATGTTGTAACATATTGTTTGGTCACGCACGTTTTTAAAGATTATTTTATTTGAAGTTTTTATAAAAATGTAGGTGGAGGAAAAATGTTGTGTATATCATGAGTGAAAAATGTATTTTCTCCCTCACGAAAATTGTTGCCCTCGACTTGATTTGATTAAATTTTCTCCCTGGAGACTCTTTATAAAAGAGTATGGGAAATCGTCAAGGACTATTTGTCAAAAAAATAAAGGAATACATAATAAAACATATATTATATACATCACATTCCACAATGTACATTGCAATTTAATCCTCCCAAAAGCCTCATTCTCCATCCATAAATTCTTGAATACTGTAGTCAACCCCGTTTGCTAAATATTTTCTCAATAACTTTTTGAAAATATCCTTATTCTCATTTTCTCTCAAAGCTGACGGCAGTTTACTCATAAATTTTACATGATCACTTCGAAAATGTACAGTGCAGGCACAGTTAGTAGTCCTAGATCTTTAAGCTTCGCATCGGGTTTCAAACTTTTCCCTCAGGGAGAAAAAACCGTACTTTTCACTCTAGTTATACAAATAACTATTTTGCCTACCCTAGATTGTCGCTCGGTGTTTTACAGGGTTCACTTCTTTTCATTTCAGAAGGAGCCGATTTCTTCATGCGAAATCGTGGTCAGGATGCCAGTAAAAACTTCAGCGATAGAAGGCAGGAGCTGAAGCTCATAGTCAAAAGTAAAATGAAAAGGAGTATGAGAAAAGATAGAATGTTCAAGAAGAAAATTGGCGGAGGATTCCCTTCTAAAACCAAAAATTTTAGTAGAAAAAGAGTGGGTAGATTTACATAATTTTTGCAATAATTCTGGTATTTCATGAAACTAGATTATGAGTTGACAATTCCGCATAAATCAAACTGATCAGGGATTTTTGTGTTCAGTAAGCCATTTTTCATCAAGCATAGCGAGATCTTATTCAAGACTTGAGGCATGTGACGTTGTCCGATGTATAATAACAATCTTACTATCAAGATCAAGGTCAATAACTTGAAGGCTGTGCAAAGGCTAAAAATAAACTTTCTTCTGGTGATATTTTTCAAAGATTTTCGATTTGTATATCATCAAGGTATCAAAATGAGAAAGTTTTGTCAGGAAAACATTTTTTTCCGATCATTACGTTTTTTAGATATGAGCGCCTAAAGTTTAAATTTTTGGGACAGAACATTTCAAATTCGGTAAGAGATAAATCAATGTGATTTGAAGGATTGATTCTCCATAGTATTTTTGATCTAGTAAAATGAAAATTAGTAAAAAAACATCTAGTAAAAAAGTTATTCAATTCACTAAAAATGGCCAAAAATAACTTTTTGTTGAGTTATTTTTGGTAAATTGTATAACTTTATCAAAAATTTACATTATCAGAAAATTCTCATTTCACTAGATCTACAATACCATGAAGAATCAATCCTCCAAAACTCATGGATTTATCTCTTACCGAATTTGAAATGCTCTGTTCCAAAAATTTAAACTTTAGGCGCTCATATCTCAAAAAGTAATGATCGGAAAAAAAATGTTTTCCTGAGAAAACTTTTTCATTTTGATAGCTTGATGATATACAAATCGAAAAACTTTGAAAAATATCACCAGTAGAAAGATTATTTTTAGCCTTTGCACAGCCTTAAATTTACTTCTTCTTAAAACCTCTATATTGATCAGTTAGTTGAGGAACAAGTTGACTCTCTCTATAGTATTTTTTGGAGGATGTCTGAGAAATATTGAGTCCATAAAGATAGTCTTAGTTTCCAAGAAGTTAAGACCTACTGACTAGAACCAGCAGTAATTTTACAATCCAAAATTAGCAGTTTGCCATTTAGTTCTTGTAACTCAATTGTTATTGCATTAAAGACTTGATTTTGATACATTTCTTACTCGAAATACCAAATTGTATTCATTCGTACCAATTTTTATTCTTATCTCTAGCAAGATCAACTGATCAGTTCATCAAGTTTTTATTGGTGACTTGCAGGTTTTAAATTTTCTGTTTTGATACTCAAAATAATTACTGAAATTTCAGTCATTTTGGTGTGAACGACTTCGTATAACTTCATCAATTCCAATGTTTCTTGAAGTTACCTTATACTGTAAATCATTTACTGATTGTGGATAAGTTTTTTAAATTGAAATATTTTTTGTAAATATTGAATGAAAAAGACTGAGAAATTGTCAAAAAACCACTGATTTATTGATAATTAGAAAGACCGGTTTCGGTTATTACACCATTGTCAATCTCTGATAAACTAAAACTAAATACAAGAGCAGCAGAATTTATACTAGTAGGAGAGTACTGCTATTGGTCAAGGGCATGAACGCCTGCCATTGGCCCTGCTAGACAGTCTCCTCCCACTCAACGGTTTGACAAAATGGCGGCTTAAGCAACAGAATCGCCATGATAACAAAATTTACTTTCAGCACAAAATAAGAACCAAGAAAACAAGTGTGAAATAATATAATATAACAAATATGTAAATGGAAAACTATTGACTAATGGATGTATGCTTACAATTTTATGATAAAACTAAATTCGTAGTGTTGTATTGGTTGAAATGAATCTGGTCATTTAAACTATACTGGGAATATTCCTTAATTACCGTACCGTACTCTTGTTATTTCTAAAGCCTCTAGAATATTCAAAGATCTGCCTTTGTTATTAACATGCAGAAACTCAACATTCTCCTTAACTGTGAACTTGTGATTATTTGTTATCAAATGTTCTGCAAAGTTAGATTCCCCATTTTGTTTATTCCAATCTTTGATGTGTTCTTTAATTCTACTTTTGAAACTTCTACCAGTTTGACCCACATTTTTTGTAAATCACAAGTTTCTCGTCAATTTCTTTGGCTTTTCTTATTGTAAAGGGGTTCCTCAAGATTGATGAATGATTGTAACTCACGATTAAAACAACTTATTTATTTTAGTTTATTTTGTGGTAAAAACATAAATGTATTATTCATCTATCAGTTTCTATACAGTATTTACACCTTAAATTCGTATTAAAACAACACAGTTCATATTTTGTTCTTCAACCAAGGTTTAGACATTAATCTGCTGAATTGGAAATGTTTTTAATCATTTGACTGCATTGTCAGTCATCTGTTCGGAGCATGTCGGTCCCGTAAATCCTTGTCTACACATGCAGATCTGCTCTCCGAGAATAACGTAGCACCTTCCACCGTTCTGACATTTCGACCTGGGACAATGTTTCCTGCCCAACCTGTAAGTAGAAAATTAACGTTCATTGAATATTCTTTTATTCACCTGGCATTACAAATATTTGATATTCACCTTCAAAAAACTCAATTTGACAGCTAATGCTCATCAATCTGCTTTTATAAAAGTTTGTTGCAAAAAAGGAAATAACTATAGTCCACGAAATAACTATGGTCCACGTTATAATGGCAGTGTGTGATTTGCAATGGTGTTGCTATCCTTGTCTATCGTTCAACAAAGCAGATGGCGCTATCTCTTTCACGCTTTGCGATGTTGCGACATCGTTTATCAACAATGTATAAATTCAACAAATTGACAAAATATTTTATCTCAATCATAAAATTTATTATTACATATTTAAAAAATATATCTTCTTGACAAATAAAGTATGATTGACTATTTTCAACAATAATAAACAGTTAAATTGATCAGATATACCAGTATCAGCTGTTTGGGTGGCAAGGCTGAGATCTGGCATCCCTTTTCTCCTATCTTCCTACACTGTCATTATAACGTGGACCTCCCTATAGCCTACTATTTCAGCAAAACAGTATAACAGCTCTATCAAGGCGTAAAAACGTAATCTAAGATATTGAAACTAAATATGGAAAGTCATCGAAATTCGCTGTATATTAATTTACCGATTGTGTAATTTCATCCAAATCTCATGTTTCATATACGTGGAGTAATCCAGTACAGTGTTTAGTCTAATTTAATGGTTTTGTCTAACTTTGGAATTATCGTATAGACACTGTACAGTGAACATTATAAAATACAGTAAACATTATAGATCAAGATGATAGATGGATAAATGAGTTGAATATAATACCTGGGAGAAGAAAGCCTGTGACGTTTCTCAGTTGATAACTCCTTGCTAGAAGACTCTTGCAGTGAATTCGTTTCTGGAAAATAAGGGTGCAGCGATTATTTCTGAGTCAATCCAATAGTCAATTATTGTTCAACTTTAATTTTATATGGCTTTAGACGTTTAAATGAGGAATATCGAATATATAATAATTATATATGATCATCATAAAAACACATTATGGTAACTGTATTGAACAAGATTCTAAGGTAGAAGTAGAGTTATCAAAGGGGATTTGCTGATGATAGTAATGGCTGTTCGTGTAAATTGTTAAGAGATTCATTTCTATTATTCAAAAACTACAGTGACATTTAAAATAAGATCGACCACGAGTATGTTCTCATCCTCTTTCAAAAATAAAAGATTTCCGTACTATTGCAAGTCATATTAAATTAGTCTGGCGTATTGAATGGCTTGGAAAGTAATTTGAATTGACCTCAGCATTTGCCTCTTGTCATATTTCTATAAATTCGGTTGTAATTGTAATGTTCATAAACGTTGAAGTTGTTTATTCAGCGGTTGTTATAAAACCTCTCAAATAACTTGGGCCCAGAACTGAATAAAGAACCCAAAATACAGAATACAGTAACCAGAATAAAAAAAACCCAGAATACAGAACCCAAATAAGATTGGGCCCAGAACTGAGAAGGCAACGTAACCAGACGGATATTTTCATAAACAGACTTGGGTTTTTAGATAGGATTCAGTTACGGTATACAATATGTTGAAGTATGTATTTCCTAAATTACCTTTATTAAAATTGAGTTTTCCATGTAAAAACTATGGCCCGGTTGCACAAAAGCCGGTTGAATATTAATCGTGATTAATATCACGAGAACCTATCAGAGAATCCTTCTTTCCAAAAAAGCCTTCTCTGATTGCTTCTCGTAAAATTAATCACGATGTAAATTTAACCGGCTTTTGTGCAACCGGGCCATAGTTTTTCAATTTTTCCTTGGTTTAGAATCACTCTGATCACAGTATACATACAGTACGGAAACTTGGCTAGTACCCTGACGCTAAAATCCGTCATCTTGTTAGGAAGCGCCGCATTGTAATAGTATTGATGGCAGGTTCGAATCACTTCAATGATCCGGATCAATTGATCTCATTCACTGCTACGAGCCAATCAGAAAACCAGGATTGGAACTTCCCAAGGTCACGTGACGTGTTTAGTATTGGGGTCATGTAAAAAGCATTGGTTAGATAGGCGATTGATTACAAGTTTCCATTCTGTATCTATTCTGTGCTCTGATATAGCGTCATTAATTCAGTGGTCCCTTTAATGACCTTATAACCAAGTTCCACTGTAGTTATTTCTATAGGTAATAATTGATTTGAACTGACCAACACAAGTGGGGTCTTGCGTGCTGTTCCATTGTCCGGCCATGCAGCTTACGGTGGTGAGGTGGTGCTGCGATGCGGGGATCTTGAAGCCAAGTGCACACCAGTAGTGGCACAGGGTGGCATCGGGCAGAATGTGGCTCGAGCGAATCGGCTTGTGGTGCGGGGTGCGACATGTGATGTGCCCGTTCTCCGGTGTCACCGGTAGAGTGCATGATGTTGTCACTGCGAACAAAAATTAATTAATTTTTACGTAAACGAATTGACTAGGACGTAATGACCTAGATCGTGAGCTCTTTTCGGACCTTATTTATGGAGGTCGAAAGAGATCAGTCTCCGACGAGATCAGCTGGAGGCCCAAAATTATTTTCTTCAATAGAACATCAATGTAACAAGTTTGTCAACTTTTTAGTTCAGCTTTTCAGTACGTCAAGATTTCAGTTTATCAAGTTCTCATTTCATCAATCTTTCAGTTCGTCTTATTATTTCAGTTTGTCAAGTTCTCATTTTGTCTTTTTCAGAATTTTAAGTAAGGTTTTCATTCAGTCAAGTTCTGAATTAGTCAAGTTCTCAGTTCGTCTAGTATTCAATACCTTAAGTTTTCAGTATGACTTGCTTTTAAAACTTCAAGTTTTCATTTTTCAAGTTGAGTAGGCTACATCAAGCTCTCAGTTTGTCAACTTCTGATTTGTTAAATTTCAGTTTGTCAACTTTTCAATTCTTCAAGCTATCAGTACCTACGTCAAACTTTCAGTTTTCAAGTCAAGTTTTCAGTTTGTCAAGTTTTCAGTTTGTATTTGTGGTGTTTTGAAACATAACTTTCGCAACTCAGGCAATAATATTTTGCCGGCTCTCGAACGTTTCAAGTTCCCAACTCCTCGAACTTGAAAATTGCGATCCCGAGCCGGCAAACACACATCCTCTACTCTATATGGGAAAAATCCTATTTATCACTTATTACACTACTTATCGGCATGAAATTATACGTATAAATACCTGTACATTGTGGAACATCGTTGCTCCACTCCAATTGGCTGTCGCATTCGGTGGAGTTCGCACCAATCAGGTCATAGCCGTCAGGACAGGAGAAATGACACACTCCTCCCCACGCCTCACCCAGCGGGCAGTTGGCTGTCACTCCACCTTGCAACTCCAGGGGCTCACATTTCCTCACTGCAATGTAATGGCTATCATTCAGTACAATAGTAACCATGGAGAAAATCATTTTCAAATTTGTGTTCATTCCAAACGATTTGACTCATTAGTAGATCACAATATATTGTATTTATTTGAGATTCATGTAAAAATATTAACTGTAAACCATCACTTCTCTTCTTACATCGATAGAAACGTTCACTTCCCTATTCTGAACGTGAGATTTCTTGCGGTTTGAGCAATTTGAGCCATTTGTTCAAAATAAAACGTCTATCAAATTCAAAATACGGTAAGAAAATTTGAAGCTCATCAAATTTTCTCTAATATTGGAAGGTCTTGACAAATGAATTTACATTTCAAATATTCTTATTTATTTGATGGAACTCTTGATTGTGTGTCAGATTCCCAAGTAATAAACATCGAAGTACTTCTTTAATATTTGAAGATCTTGACAAATGATGTACAAGATTTTAAGTAATTCGATGAACTCATTTATTTCATGAAAATTAAACTCATCTGATAGCGTGTGGTACACTATCTCTCTGTAGTACTGGCCGTTCACAAAGAGTTTGTGCCACCCGAACTGTAAACGACCAGTACGAAAGAGAGGTGCTCCATCGACTAACCGCCCGGGTTCATCGAGTCCGTCCGGGGATTGCCGATTCGTGGATCCTCCATCACGACAATGCTCCGTCGCACACCTGCCTGCTCGTCACCGAGCAGTTGGCCAAACAGTCGAGGGTAATGTTGCCACATCCTCCTTACAGCCCGGATATGGGACCACCGTACTTCTTTTTGTTCCCCAAGATCAAGAGACAACTTATCGGGACGCGGTTCGGGACTCTGGAAAACGTTCAACGTGCTACGACGAGGGCTCTAGACAGCATAGAGGTTGCCGACTTCCAGGGAGCGTTCAGGGATTTGAAAATCCGGTATCAGCGTGTTATCGACTCCAATAGGGACTACTTTGAAGATATCTGATGAAAAATTGTACATATTTTGCCCATAAAAAATTTCCTGAGGTCAGTCCGGTTACTTATTATACAGACTCTGTATTTATTTATTTATTTTATTCATAAACAAATACGATTAAGGTAAAAACAACAGGCATTCGCCCAAAACTGTTCTAAACCTTAATTTGGAATACACAGTCTAAAGGTTATGTAAATGATAACTTAATTCAAAACAAAAATCTTCCTTCACAATCACAAAAAATATTAATAATTCACTCAAATCCACAAAATTATACTCATGTATCTTCATATTAAATAAATATTTATATTCCATATTGGATGAATAGTTTTACTGATAGGTCACCTTTTTTGTTTGGGTGCTGGTACTAAATTTGGGATATTCATGGGAGTGGGTCTACCTGGATGATTCACCTACTTACTATTCTATACATTGAATAAATCATTCTATACCTATCACGTTGTATCTGGCATGACAGGTTGCTACAGGCCTCTCGAAATTATAAAGGCGTGTAACTAGAGCATGACTTCCCTCACCAATAGGTTGACCTGGTTGTGGTCCCATCACTATCTCATGCCTCACATCGGCAATATTTGACCTGTAAAATCAATAAAACGCATCTTATATATGTTTTTCAAATCAAATAACACCGAATAAATTTATTAATACTGAAGGCTAAATCATTCTAAACATCACTAAGCCTACATCTATTGAATAATTTTATCAAAGGCATCAAATTTTCGGCTCTGAGTTTAATGTTTTCTAAATTTGGCCTAGTGGTTTTGTGTTTTATTCCGGTTTTGGACTTTTTAACATAAAAAAACTTCATTTCAAAGTGGAAAGTGTAAATTTAAAGTATTGTGCTCACTATAACCTTATAGTGTCCGGTTCCCATTAGGGCGAGGTGGAACTTATTCTAGTGGATAAAGCTCATTGTTCTTTCTTTCATCCTCAACAGACAAAACTAATACCGTCCTTCAACCAATCCTTCAAATCCTTCAACCAGTCCTTCAAATCCCCGCAGCACACGCAAAAACCCGGTTCTTCTGTTTCATCAACTTGAGGATCCTATATTAATTGCCATGATTAGCATTCAATCCCTGAAGCATTAGAATATTGAAATTCTGTAAAATCCATTCCTCAAAATAGGAGACTTTTTCTTCTCTGTTACTCAGATGTACAGGGTTTTAATGAGTATCTGAGTTTCAACAATTTTAATAAAAATTAATGTTTAATCAAATTTAAGATCTGAATTCAAGTGGAAGCGCTGGTTATGTATGAAGTACATACATCAAATGAACTCTTGTCTCTAGTGGAGACTCTTATTCACTTATATTATTTGGTTCCCTATAACTCAATACTAATATCTCAATTGATTTGTATTTCTGGCATTGTAACTCAAGTGTTTTGTCAATTAATTCTGAAAGAATGTTTCAATTATGTGGTAATGTAGATAGGTAGTATTATATTTCTTATTCAAATGTATACTAATTCTCTCTTCATTGAATCCTTTTCAATGTTCAATTATTAAACATAATAATTGTTTTACTCAATGTGGAAATAGTTGAGAATACTCATCTAATTGTTATATTCAAAGACATGAATAAAAAAGTTATGTAAAAACTATCACACACTCGATTGTTTTAGAAATGCATATTTCTATTGTCATATGCTATATATATATAAATCAAATAAATTCTTGTCTCTGTTGGAGACTCATATTCAATCATATTATTTGGTTCCCTATAATACTAATACTTCAAGTCATTCCTAATTCTGGCATTGTAACTCAAGTGTTTTGTCATTTAATTCTAAATGAATGTGCACAGACTTATGTATCAATCAATATGTAGTATAGGTATCAATAAGATAATGGGATTTTATTCAAATGTATACTGTAATTCTTTCTTCATTGAAAACTGTTTAATGTTCATTTATTACACATAATAATTTTTCCACTCAATGTGAGTGATGTGCTATTTTTATCAAAGATTAATAATTGTTCTACAATGGGTTAGTGCTGCTGCCAGAGCAAGGGGGCCCGGAAGTTCCAATTTCAATTTATTTATTCACGTATCATACAATTTTAACAACACAATTACAATTATAAAATGAATATTAGAACTCACATAGACTATTACGTCCGTGTGTGGGAGCAGTCTTAGGATTAGCTGTGTTACAATCGAAAATATTGGGCAATAAAAGTATAAGATACATACGGTAAATGAATTAAAAATAGATTATATATAATATATTTTTAGTATTAATTTTATAAAAAATCAATTCAAATTTAAGGAGGAAGAAAAGATAGATCCATTGGAAAAAATTTGGTAATCGGCTAGTAATAATACCGACTTTTATAATTTATTAATAATTATTATTCTCATCACACCAGAGCAGCCGGAATCGCTTTTTGCAACATGTATTTGGCAAGAAAAACAAATTTAAATTTAAATTTCAAACAAAGGTGATTTGATTAAATTCTCTGCATCCTGCCATCCAACATGCATTAACCATTCTGCGCTTTAACACAAGTGACTCGTCCCGCCCCAGCCTCAACTATTTCTGGAGGAAGGTTTCTATACAGTCATTGGGAAATGTAAAATGAATTGTGCTTTTGCAAACTGATACTAATAGTAGGATTAAATAAACGTGACATTGTTTGGTTTCTGGTTAGATGACTGTGTTGAATTTCTCCGAAAAAGTGTCCTTATTATTGAAAATGTAAATTACTAAAGTTTTTATGAAAATCTGCCTAACATTCATTACTGGAAATATATTGAATAGTGGATTGCTGCCGTGTTGTCGTGTCAAGTTGCCGTCTGGCTGTATCTTGTAACTCGTGCCGGGGGTCGTCGTGTCTCGTGTCATGTTGCCGTGTGTCGTGTGTTGCCGTATGTTATGCTGTAAAATCTACATTTTCCGAATAACCAGTGCAGTCGGCTGATAAAACCGTGTGCGCGTATGCAATTCATTATTAACAGTGTCGGTGAGTACAAAAATAAACAATTTATTATTGTCATTATAGATCTAATTGTCTAATCTTATTGTCAATCTAAAGATCTAATTAATATTAAAAAATAGCTCTCAAATTGTTTCCAATAAGAAACTTTCCAAAAAATAAACTTTTTTCGGGGTGGAAGGATTCGAACAGCGGGGGGTGGGGTTCCACGGACTCACTATATAGTGTTCTCCACCAGTTTAATATCTGCATCCCACATTTTTACTCTGTAATGTATTCTAGGCTATAATAAATTCAATTTAGATTACTCAAATGGTAATGATGAAAATAGCTCGAAATAAAAGAGATACGGTAGCGAATAGAATGAATCAACTATGATATTTATTTATGGTTTGTGGCTCTGTTAATGAATGAATATTAATTTGATGATTCTCTCCCAATCATTAATTTAATATTGTGATTGTGGAATGTATAATAAAGAAATAGATAATATAATATTTGATAGATGTTGAATTAGTTTTCTTGTTCAATTGAAATGCTTTATTTGCAGTGTAGATTACATTGCTTGTGTCGGATTTACATTGTTACCAGGGGAAGCAGGGTATGATGGGAAGCTTTTCCATGAGAGTAGTGGTGGAGCCTCGCTTAGCAATGACTGCTCTGTCGGGGGGACACTTGGCGCAGGCATCATTCGACCTCACTGGTTCGTCTCTACTCAGTTCCCAATCTTGATCTAAGAAAGAAAAAGTATAACAGAATATATGAAATTTCAGATATAACACCCGAGAATATCAATTTCATTTCACATAAGCCTTGTATTTTTTCACTTAACATGTGTAACAGCAGTAACTGCAGCATGTGCAGACATGTGTAGCAGCATGTGTAACTGTAGAGCAGTAGGCAATTAATTCTTAAAACTAATATAGACATTTTCCCTACCAACTTTTTGGTGAGGGCTACTTTTATTTATCAGGAAATAAAAATGTGAGTACCCTTTATTCACAACATGTTTCAACGTCTTATAATGCCATTTTAAAGTGAGTGATTCACTCATTCCCATTCATTCCTATTATTTCTGGTTCTTGGATTCCCGCTTAAATGCAATCAATAGCCTAACTAATACAATATAATACTGTCTGAGTTTGGTAGTCAGTACAATTTTCAAGAAAATGTCTTTTTTCATTCATTTTCCTATTATCTGGTTCTTGGATTCACCTTAAAATTCAATCAATAGTGTATAATACTGTCTATAAGTTTGGTAGTCAGTAGACTATATTTTTCAAGAAAATGTCATGTACCGGTAGCCTACCTAGTTAATTTATTTTAGAGTATTATCGATAATTTAAAGTATTAAAAAACTCCTAAATCTTTATCCATCATCTTTATCCATGTAGGTACCTAATATTCTCTCTATATTCTGTACCTAATATCCAGCACTTTAACATCTCAAAAATTTTACAAAGCCTTCAATTTTTAGAATGAAATCTATCATAAAACTGGTTTAGAATATTCCAAACATCAAATGAATAACTTTTTCCTGGGTTTTGAAATTATAATATAGCTTACCTCTGTATTTGTACTTGTGCGAATGAGGATGGTAGTTTTGTAAATGCCTTTGTCCATCAAGGATCGTTGTCGTTACAGATCCTCTGTACATCTGAAAAATAGATCAACAGAAATTGATAAGTTGGCATGTTCTATTCTGAATTATTATTTTCGAATATTAATAAAGCCTATCCAATTGAAAAATAAATAAAGTAAAATTATTGTTCTTCAACTTGAAATTGGGAAAAATAGAATCCATATAGGGATTAGAGCCCTAAATATGATGGATAGATAACATTTTTACAACCTACTACTTTTGCATTAAAATAGTAATGGATAAGTTGTATAGACAACATAATAGACGCAACTATTTTTGCATTCTCTACCGTCAATTGTATAAAATTCGCTTTGATAACAGTGTGGATTGAATGACAATATTTATTTTTTATTATGAAGATACGGTACTCACATTAGAGGAAAGATAATATCTTCTTAGAGGAGACTCTTCTATTTCCCTTGACAAATATCCCGATATACATTGCGGAATATTTGTCGAGGAAAATAGAAGAGACTCCTCTAAGAATAACCTCTTAGTATAATAGTTGATTGCTATCTTCATAATTCCAGCCAGGTAATACCCCATTAAGGAAGTTGTCAAACTGTCTCATATTTTTAGCAGCTTAAAAACTCATGAATATTGATGAACCAAATGGCTCAACTTTGCGAAGTGCCGACGACTGTCTTATCTCTGTGAATAATAGAGATCTGTGGTCTACATTCTCCACATTGAACCAAATTGGCTGTTTGGCACCATATCTCATTTGAATTTTCCACAGTAGTCAGTTGTACAATAGGCAAATATAGAGACAATAGAAGTGATCTGCATGAAGTTGGCTAGTTAATACAAATAACTCAATAATAGTTATGAAGTTGTCCTCCAGAAGAAAATAGAGCTATTAGACTACTGAAAGTTGAAAGGAATGTAAAAGTAGCTGCATGATCAACTTTTGGTGCTTGGATATGCTATCATTTGTTACTTTCCTCTCACTGTTAACAAATAAAATTGATTTGGATACGGTTAAATTCAAATGAAAAAATGAGAGCCATATTTTAGCGGGCTTCTTAATTTTAGCAAAGAGGATCGGAATAGAAACTTCATAGCATAATAGAGCTTTAGAATTTGTTGGAAGCTACCTCTCATAGCTTTAAAAATTGTTAGAATGCTTCAGAATAATAGTGGTTACATTTACCTTCTCTTCCGATCCTCACTGAATTTATCGATAATTGGTAGGGATGAGTTGTTTTTTCTAGTATTGAATTACCAAAGATCACATATGAATTACGGTATGAATACATAACAATTTTCCTCTTTTACAATATATCATAGGTTCAATATTACAAAATAATTTAGAAGAATGAATCTTTTGAAACCATGAGATAGGCTCTCCCGAGGATATGATGGTATGGTTTACGTGGAAATTACGCGATGTCGCGTACGAATCTTTGTGTACAAGAAATGATAATAAGAAGATAGAACGTTAAGGAGTTCTTCTTAATTCAATAAGTATATAGATAGATATATAAATGCCTTTTATTTATACACTTTAAAATTTTAAAAGTGATGTGGGTGAAATTGAGGCAATAAGAGCCCCCTCTCCCACTTGACCCACGATTATTATAAGTACGGTATACACAAGAGAAATTGTGTGAACAATTAAAAAGAAAATTAATCTGCTACTAAAAATCGGCTATATTTTTTTCATTCCACAAGTTATTGTTATTGATAAGGTGAAGAAAAAAGGTAACGAAAAGTGCAGGAATTTCAAGAGTAATCTTCATAGAATAATAGTATTTTATCAGTAATTATTTTGTGGCAATTAGTGAAATGTTCGTTCAGTAGATGGATGCTGTTGCACTTAATTATTATCGGTTCTTTGGGAAGCGGTTGGCGGTATATAAGCTCTTTGGTTGCCGTGGTCGCGATAATAAACTATCGCTCACATAAGTGAAGATTCATGCGCTAGCTACTTTCCCTTATTTGAACGGGTGACCACTTGAAGAGACGTCGCCGTTAATTATCATTGAGTTGAAAAATCGCATCTTGATGGTTCGGAGTCTACCTAAAGCTGTAGGCCCACCCATCCCTCATCATTCTTCTCATTACTCACGCACAAGCCTAGAGCTCATGTAGGCATCACCCTCAGCAGAAACAAATACCAACGGTAGTGATTACAATGATGATAATAATAATGAAGCTATCAGTTCAGAATTCCAGCTTAGAGTAAGAAAATGCATTCGATTTAGAGATAATGATACACTGATGAAATTGAGTAGCCTATGTGTATTGTATTGAAAATGTCTGATATTTATTTCCCCAAAGTGGATTCTTTCACCCTTATCTAGTAAATCTACCTTTTTGCGACCCCTATTGTGAACTCTAGCTGATCCGCCGTAAGGGATACGAACAGATCCCCTCTGATGAGTGTGGTAGACCTGCCTGACTCCTGTTGTGGGCACACTGGGAACAGTCCCATATATCCGGTCAGGTTTAGTGCTCCAGTAATCCTGCGCCTGATATCCATACTTGGCATGATTGTGTCTGCAAATTAACAATAATAATTATCACTGGTCTACCATATAGCCCTACTACCGGTTGCATTTTTCTTTCAAGGTGAACGTATGGTAATAAAACAATATAAAAATCTTAAAGCACCCTTTATTTTTGAAAAAAACTTTGAAATATTTCAACAACTAGTTTCGGTGATCACACCATCGTCAGGTTATAAAAAAAATATTTTTATTGTTTTATTAATTTAAAAAGTAGCCCATGTGAATGAAGTGTTTTTATGAACGTATGGTGTATAATGTTTTTTTTCAAAACTTTTGTAATATTAGCAATATTTTACATACGTTCTATTTACATTTATACTTTTTATTCACGAACGTATAATGTAAATAGCGTTGAAAGATGCCATATATTATCAGGGTTTTACATACCTGTTATTCACCACACGTATATTAAGCATACACATAATTATGCCATACATCTACAAATTAATAAATAAATATATTGCATGGCTTCATAATATGAGATTTGAAACTTTCATATAGGATAGATAATTATAACTGGTATGTTAATTATAATATATTAATTATAACTGATATATAATTAAAACTCAATGCTGAGTTGAATCTTAAATTCATTAGCTCTGTATCTACAGTAGTAGTTGAATCTTAAATTCATTAGCTCTGTATCTACAGTAGTAAGTCAAATAATATTATTTTATCTCACTTCACTTATTCCCTTACTCAAGATTGTACAGTATCATAATTCAAATTGGTGGATATTGAAATGACATATGACTGGCAAAACACAAGTATGTTTGATTATCGTAATGTGATATTCATAGTTTAAATATAGTCTTTTAATAGAAGATTGATAATGTTGAATCATTCTGCAATTCTGCTCTCAGCATGTGGTTGTTTTGAATGCATTTATTATATGACCATTCATTTTGGTACTGGTACAATATAAATGTGACGCATTACCCAACTGAATATTATTAGCATGAATTACCAATTCAATCAATAAACTTTTTCCTATTTAATTGAAAACTCGTCATTGGTTGAACATAAGTTTGATACTTTAGATGGAAAAATGTAATACCTTACATGCTACGGTACTCATGAAGCTAGTTATATTGATTTTGTGAAATTTATTGGTATATACTATAGTCATTATCTAATGGTATTTGACTTGAGTCATGTATAACTGAGCAAGTCAGTCAACTTAGCAAGTTTGTGAAGCCAGTTACCTTATTCCATTATTCCAGTGATTTTGCGCAGCACCTGAAACCAAAATGGAAAATATTATACCTTATTATCAAGATCATCTATCCTTCATATTATTATAAATTTTCAACACATTGATTTATTAATATTCTCTCAAATTGATATTGTTTCAGTCAAAAACAAAATATTGAAACAATTTTATTTTCAATCCAGCTATAATGATTGAATGAAATTGTCAAACGCTTGCAGCATATAGGATATTCATATGGTATTAGATTTTTCTTACAACTCTATTATTCTTGAATTTGAAAAATATCTTTATTATATTATCTTAAGATCTCGTTAGATTTGAAAATGTCATTTCTGCTTTGGTTTTTCAAATAGGTAGGCCTAATAATATATTATAAATAGATGATTCAGATTTGATATGCTCATAATTTTCCTAGAAGGAATATATTGTTCGAGATTCCCTTTGCTAGAACAAACCATCATTACAACTCATTTCTTCATAAAACCTTACGACTGTTTAATAGCTTGAATGAACACATTGATCCTTTTTCGAATTCATTCAATGAATATAAGAAACATTGTGAACTGAATCTGTCATAAGACTCTCGTTTTTAAGATGAATTGTTTTGTAAACTCTGGCTGGAACTCTCCTAGTTTAAGACTTTTAGCTATTATTTTCTTTCCTGTAATCTTTAAATCGTTTTTTTTAATTGTATTTTCCTCTAGAATCTTTGGAAAGGATTGTTTTACCTTCTTTCTTTTCACATTTTTCTTTATAATAATGAAATTAATTTGATTATTCTGAGTAAATGCTTTTTGCTTTCTTTTCACATTTTTCTTTATATGAATGTAATTAATTTGATTATTTCAACTGTGTAAATGCTTTTTGCTTTCTTTTCTTTATTTACTATATTTCAAAATGTATATAAGTTAAATTGTTGTTTCATTTAATTGTGTAAATAAGGCTCTTTATGGATCTCTGTGAGCCTTTGTATGTTATGAAAATGAATAAATAAATAAATAATTATTGAAGCCTACTATGATAATATTTGGCTAGAGAATGTTTGATGAAAAATCTAATTCATTATAGTAACCATATTAGTAACCAAATTAACTACTATTTGATCACTATCTATCTCCATTATAATTGATCAATCATGATAAAAATCAACTTGCATTCTTAGAAGTCTACTTGAATAATGATTAATGATCAAAGGATAGGTAGAAATCTATCATTGCCTATTATAATATAGACACCTATTACTAACTACACCGTAATCCGAATGAATTCATGTGTGATACACTACACCACACTGGGCCTAATCTCTTCTACACTACTACAACCTAATAGGCAATAATATAACACGTGTTGCTAGGTACTTCTGTACCGGTACTATATAGCAAGATTAACGATCTGTGAACAGTCTATTTTTAGATTCCAAAAAGTCCTCATAGTACATAAGGTCTCATCTTGAACGAATGTATTGGTTTCTGAGAAGACATTATTTTTCAAATATAGGAATGATTTATGAGAAACTATTAAGTTATTTGACAGGTAACTAACTAGAGGTCGTGGTTTGGCGGCTGGTTTTACTGTGATGCGAAACAAATTCCATTCATGAATATTTTTCGCTAAGCTAATGTGTTATGCAAAAATGGGTAATTCTCCACTTCATATTTCACTCTCTGTGGTTGAATATCAATACTGATTTACACTATAATATCTACTTGAGATTCCATTTTAGTGATGATGTGATAATAGCCTATATAATATCCATTTGTATCAAACACTAGATTGAACACTAGTTCTCTTCTGATAGACATTTTGTATATTTATGATCGACTCTCAATATATTCAAGCTTTTTAGAAAAATGAGATAATGGAATTATTTATAGTTTTTCTTAGTAGATGGCTTTCCTCCATGGATATCACAGATTTTATGTGTTAAGATTATTATAAATTTTATGATCAACACCAGGTTTATCAAGTTACTAATGCTGTATAAGTTAATGATTCAAGTGCCTATTTATTGACATTGGAAATCAATCTCGCCTTCTAGTTGAGATAGACTTCTCATATCTATAGTGAGTTCCACGTTATAATGGCAGTTTTGTATGGCAATGGTATTGCTATCCTTGTCTATTATTCAACAAAGCGGATAGCACTATCTCTTTCTCGCTTTGCTCTGTTGCCAGATCGTCTTTCAACAATGTAGAATTAATAATAAATTAACAATATATTTCATCTTAATTATGAAAATTCATTATGAAATTATTGAAAAATATAATTGATTATTTTAAATGAGAATGAACAGTTAATATTACAACAATAAACCTGTATCAGCTATCGTCTATAGAAGGCATTGACATTGACGAGGATCGGCAACGTTTTTCTCCCATCTTTCTCCACTGCCATTATAACGTGAACCTCAATATAGGCCTCTCTATCAACACCAGAAAAAGCAGCATTCATGCATTAATTATCATTCAAGCTTTTTCTGCAGCATCGATCATTATTTAGGTTTATTTTTCATACTGATTTTGCTAGTTTGGTTGGTTAAAAATTTTATTATATTGATTACTAGCCGTCAGGCTCGCTTCGCTCGCCATATCCGTCTAGCCAGGGGGCTCCGCCCCCTGGACCCCCGACTGGATCGTCCAAGAATGAGATTAGCAGGCTCGCTTCGCTCGCCTGCATTTTTATCATGTTAGGACAATCCAGTCGGGGGTCCAGACTAAACGTCTGGCTAAACGGATATGGCGAGCGAAGCGAGCCTGACGGCTAGTAATATAATATTCCCAGGATTGAAGTAGCAGTGCCCAATCAATTTTTCCGCGATAAATGCTTTTAAATCTTCAACTTGGTGCCAACCTAACAAAGTCAACTCAACTTAATGCCAACCTGACAAAATATTATTAATTTAGTTGCCAGTTAACAACTGTTTCGAAGAGGTACTCTATCTAGATTATAGTTCTATAGTAACATATGATATGGAAATTTCAATTATAATTAAGAGATTGGGAGAAGAAGAATATACATGCTAAAAGACAAACTTTAAACCCTTAAAAACCCTTAGGGTTAAAATATCGCCAAAAGATTTCTTAGTGCGCCTCTAAAGGGTCAACTGAACATACCTACCAAATTTGAACGTTTTTGGTCCGGTAGATTTTTAGTTATGCGATCGAGTGAGTGAGTGAGTGAGTGAGTGAGTGAGTGAGTGAGTCAGTCAGTGAGTGAGTGCCATTTCGCTTTTATATATATAGATTTTAATTGATTCTCTACTTCTATGTCAAATTCATCACCCGATAGTTCAGATCCTTGAAAGATTCATAATATATAAATAGTCATAAAAGTTCCAAGAGAATGGCCGAACTTATCCTATTTACATCCAATTATTGACAATATCATAGGTAGTTGATATCGTATCAATTTATCGTGATGAGAGTTTCAAGAAAGTTACAAAATTTATTATTCATCAATTAAACTACCCTTTATATCGAAACTTGAGCAACATTGCATTATGAGAATAGTCTACATGAAATCTACCCACGGTTAATTTTACTTGTTGAACATATTTATGCAGATATGCCAACGCACGCAGTAGAGAAACAACCAATTATCGTGCCCTAACATATCAACCTCCAGGACACCGGTTTCATGAGTGTTGCATCTTGTAGGCAGGTAACTAACTGATTATTGAAACAATATCATGCACCTGATACCAAATCTTGCATCGTAATTCTATATAGTAGGTATTAGCTCCTCTGGTATTCATTTATTCATACTGATCGTTTTCACGCAAAAGGTCCAATAGAATGATTTAACGCTATATATTATTTATTACAGAACAACTATTACAGACTACAGGCATTAAGCCCAAAACAGTCTTCACTACCATTTACAATCGAATAAAGTAAGTTACTAAAAGAAATAAAAATAAGAGATACAGTACATGCAATTCACAAATACTGTACATACCAAATAGTTGATAAATTATGGAGTTCATAATAATGAAGATTTCTGTTCGTTTTAAATTTATGTATCAAGCTACCGTACTGTTAAAAGCTCTGTTGATGATTCCTCACTAGAACTCTAGAAGTAAACTCTCCATTACGGTACGGTACGGTACTTGGTCTTAGAAAATTGGAATTTCGATCTTCTCGATTATAGATTATTGTTGACTCAAAACAATGAATCTATTCAAGTAGGCCTATCTACCGTATCGAAATATATGATGAGAGGGGGGGAGCGTGAAGTACGGAGGCTGCTAATACACGCTATCGGGGGTGCAGGGGGCGCGAAGCCCCTTGCCGAGCGCGTAGCGCAAGTTCTTATCTTGGATTCACACAGGTTACATTAATTTATGATAAAATTCATTATAAAATTGTTGGATTCTATAGAATGAGAATGTATTTTTTATATTCATTTACTTTTCTAAGTGTAATCGGGCTATCATTGACTAATTTGATTCAATAATAATGAACTTCATTTATGGAAGTGATCTTTAGCCGACCTTTGCGGTGATGTGGTGAATAGCATTTCCATTTCCAATTGATACTCCTATATACTCACGTATAAGTAAAACAGAGTGTAATGTAATATGTTTATGCCTACTTGATAGTACTGTATTTATTGTAATGAACTTTCAAACTCTTGTTGATAACCTGATACGAGCTTTAAGGGAAATCTGATACCGCCGTATAAGTAGGTAGGTACACACTGTCATGCCAAACTCTTGAGTACGGTATCAATTCTTTAAGAGGAGTGTTATATTTCCACTCCAATTTTGTTGTAAATGTCATGGTGAGTCTCACTTTTTTTTGTTTAATCGAAGATGAGTTATGAGTTTGTTTAAGATGAAAGGTGAATAAGAAGTTTGTTGATCGATTCCTGGAGAGGTAATTTCCCTAGAACGTTCTTTTTTTTGAAAACTCATTTTTGTGGAGTTGAGATATTTAATTAATAGTTTTATTCAAATTTAATTGATACTGGGACTGTTTGCAAACTTAGAAAGACCAGTTTCGGTTATTACACCATTGTCAATCTCTGATAAACTCACTGTTCATACGTCTACTGTAAATTGATAGAAGTGAGTTCTTCTAGAAACGATTGGGTTTTGGATCTATGGTTGCGCTGATATCTGATCGCCCAGATTATAAAATGAACGTGAGCCTGCTAGTCTCGTTTGGTGGGCGGAAAATTCAAGTCAGTGACACAGACTCTGTTAGCTGAACTTTAGAGCTTTGAAACAATCCCCGGTGTGGGCTCCCCCATTTTACAGTGTGAGTTAGATCTTCTCATCTCTCACCACCGCCAATACCCACACTGAGCCTGGAACGTATTAAGGTGCGGACAGACTTTCGCTCTGCTCTGCAATCGAACGTCACTCGAGCAGATCGATTGAAGATCGACCGGGGAGCAAGAGTGGAACGCGAGAAGAGCTAACATCTCCCGTAACGTTCATGATCGGAACGATTGGGGAGCGAGTTCGGAGCGTGCGTGGAGCGATTGCGGAGCAAGTGCGGAGCGTGTTGGAGGCGCGTATATCTGTACGCACCTTTATATATGCGCACAAAACTCTCAGAGGAAGAATTCTATATTATAGTTTATCTTGAATACCTTCAAATAAAAATTGAATTTGTATGATTACATTTTTGGAAGGTGCGATTGGAAGGGTGACCACTTGAGCCAATTTCTCTGAATATGATCCATATGACGAGTTGTAAAATCGCTTCCCGGTGGTTCGGAACCCACCTAAAACTGTAGGTCCACTTATCTCTCATTATCATCCTTCTCATTACCCACTCACAAGCCTAAAGCTCATGTGGGCTTCACCCTCAGCAAAAAGAAGATAAATTTCATAATAATATTGTATTTTATCAGTCTCGCCCCAATCTCATCATATTATTCCCAGTAATATTTATATTTGAACAACTTTATAAGTTGAGTAGATCTAATCTATCAGTAGGGTTTCGCTGGTAAGAAGGAATTGAAACATTCCAAATCTGAAAGCTTCAGCTATGTGTATAGAAGTACGTCACACAGAGAAAGAAAACTTTGAAAGAATAGTTCCTTTTACTGAATCGTGTACGCCCTCAAAGCAGATACAAAGCAGATTATAATACGGTAGTGAATAACGTATTCTTATACTATTTTGCCGTAAGTTCACAATAATTGTGTACAAATGTTCCATCTTACCCCATTGTATTTTCGTGCAAAAAATACTACTGGAGATAATCTTGTTGGTATTTCAAACTAAAAAAACTGATGATCAAAAGATAAGCATTGTAGCAAACAAGTCCGAGTTCCACACATCAGACAATCAATTGTTATCGTATCTACTCATCCAAAATCGAGCGCAGGATCGATGAGATTATGTAGATTGTACTAGAAATCGATTGCATTACTCGTAGGCTGTGTAATCACTCCTTATTTTTTCGTAGAATCTATTAAACCCCTACGCAAGCCCATAACTTTGAAGGATGACTGGTCAAATTGTTGTAATAATCGTGATAGAATACTGATGATCATAGGATACTCGACTCTCACCTATCATAGTGGAAAACAAGCAATCTATTGAATTTTTTCACATAGAATAACACCTCTCACAAACATTTCATCTTCAAAAATAAAATGTATAATGTTCATGAACTAAAAACATCTCCTAATGGATATATTTTTCGTTGGCTATTCTGAGAGTAAATATTGTTTTAAATTGAAAGTTAAAAAGACTACAGTAGGCCTATATCATAAATTTGATGAACTGAAAACATCTCCTGATGAATATATTTTTCTTGGACTATTCTGAGAGTAATTATTGTTTTAAATTAATAATAATAATATTAATAATATCGAGTGACCTGGCTGGCTCAGGTCTGGTGTCAGAGTTTTCAGGTCGCAACTGATCAATTTCAGGGCCTCTGACATGACCTAACGACTGCTTTTTAGGCAGCCGGAACCGACGGCTTAACGTGTCCATCCGAAACACGGGAGTGGCCCGAGATAAATATCTTGGCCCGGGCCGGGATTTGAACCCGGGCCTCTGAATCATAAAGCCAGCATCTGTTTTAAATTGAAAGTTAAAAACACTACAGTAGGCCTATATAATGAATTTAATACGGTACTGTTTATTTGGCCAATAATGTAGAAAGTATATCAGGTGCTGTTTTGAAAATATTGAATTTTTCTGAAATTGATAATAATAAAAGTTGATCACACAGCAATATGCATTCGTAATAATTCAATAAATTTTATTCTTAATTATTAACATATTAATTCATTGCACTCATCTCCAAGTGGAATTTTATTAGAAAAACAGGGTTTGGAAGGGATTTTTGAAAAAATAAAAATTTCAGGATTCCATCTTTTATTTATTTTACACGGAAAGAAACCCCTCCTCAAAACTCGGTATTATTTATTATTCATGAGTGCTAGGTTAGCCTACAGTACTTGGGCTATCACGCGTTGGACATCTAATGAAAAATTGAGTAGTACTTGAACAGTTCTAAAAGCATCCTTTTGAAAAGCGAGTGAGTCATCGTCAAATTCTTGTTTGAGAAAGCATTTTGCTATAGCTAATTGGATGTGGGTGGCTTAGAAAAGCTACAACAATCTATTGTTTTTCATTTTAAAGTACCGTAGTAGATTACTGTTTAAATGCAGAAAATTAACCGCTAACTTGAGCGGATGTTCTAACTTTTGAAAAGCATTCTTTGTGATAAATTTGTATTGTGAGAACTATGCGGTTAGCTATTCGCTAATGGTCAAATGCTTAGCTCTCCACTACTCAAGTTTGAGTGAGCTTGTAATATTAATCTACTCAATTTGCACCTACCCACTCTATAACGTGTTATTCACTTTAGAACTCTCAACCATATCAAAGAACTCATCTACAGTTTGAACTCAAAAGAAGGAGAGTTCACTTTGGTTTTAGAAATTATTTAGGAAATGGTGCTAATCAGAATACTCTGACAGAAGGTGTTCAAGAATGCGCTTGAACTATCTCCAAGAACCCATCTATTAACCTATTGTTCAGTAGAGTACAATGTTTGTTTTTAAATTTCAGCTACACCTGGAGAAATATTCTTTTTGTTCTTGAGTTATGGAAAATGGAACAAAGACTAATGTGTATTTAAATAATTTGTTTGCTCTAGGAACTTGTTTTGTATATTCATCTTAGGGCCGTTTGCACAATCAGAGCTCAAACTCAATTCAATCAGCCAGTGGCTTAAACCCAAAATGAAACACATTATAACAAACTTAGACTTGATACGGATTTATTCCAGTTTAAAATGAAATTTAGTTTAAACTGTCACTGTGCAAACGGCCCTTAGAAAAAGAAGGAGATTACATAGGATAAAAGGCTCGTTTGTCATCCTTGGAAAGTACAGTAAAGTATTTAGCTGTAATTAGCATGATGTTCCATATGGGATATTTCCGTCAATGATTCCAGTTTTCGATCTTACAGAGTTTTAAACTCTATGGCCTTCTTTGAATTATCTCCCCCATTTATTCAGAATTTATTAGGAACAGACAAGCTACTAGAAGCTGCTTATACACATTATAATGTCTCAATTATTTGTAATTGAGTTGACCACAGTAACAATGAGATCTCTCATTGAAACTTTGGTGGAATGCATCCACAATACATAACATAATTAAAGGTGATGACTTCTTGATCCATTCCGAGCTGCGATGTATTAACACTATTTAAACACGACATGCAGTCAAATATTCAAGTAAATAATTAAAATCTTTTACTGAAGTACTTTCGACCGGCTAGCGATCGCTAGTGAAGTCCCTAAACGTTTTTAATTATTTACTTAAATATTTGACTGTATGTCGTGTTTAAATACATAGAAAAAAGAGTGATAAAAAATTTCTATTTTCAATCACAATTCTATCCAATAATAAAACAATGATTCTTATTCTGGCTATCTTATAATCAAATTCGACATTCAAATAAGTATGCTGTTTCCATTGATGAAGTGTGAATTCATTCAGTATAATGACTGGATAAGAAGATAAAAAAAGATTATCAAGATTCTTAGTAGATTATCTTCTATGATAAATTATCTTCTATGATAATTTATTATTCTTAAAAGATTATCTTCTTAGTAGTCAAGGATGGTATATAGTATAGTATATTTATAGATGATCTATACACTATTCTTGTTCAGTAGTCTCCCTACCTTCTTTTATCGTTCAACTTATAGTAAGGAAGTATTATAGTAAGTAATTCAAGTATATTAAGTAAGTATTATAGTAAGGAAGCCACACATAAATAGAAAATTAGTTTTCAGTCTGTTGATGTGTTAATCTGTATTGATAAGAGGCAGATGCTTTCCATATACAGTATATCATATTTCGGAGTCTAATTTAACTAGCGAAGTTCCTAGCATATTGATGTTTCGTTTTGGACTGAGCACTATGAGCTTGAACAGAGCTTGAATTCAATTATTATTCTTGTCTACCATATTCCTGATAGGAAGGGCTTCATTCTACATCAGTTTAACAGCAGTCAAAAAAGTTATTTGTTATCAATGGTTTGTAAATCCATTAACAGTTGATATTAATATTACCTCAAAACATTCCCCCAATAGTCCAATCACTATATACATTGGTGCTTGAAATTTATATTGTAGTTCTGATTTTTCAAAATATTATTAAATTTAGATACATGAGAGAACTCCAGAATCAATTTCTTCATGCAAAATTTCCTTGTGCTAGATACAGAGTGGCCCAAAAATCTCGTATTTTCGGTTCATTTTCCGGTTTTCAGCTATTTCTGCCAATTCCAGTAATCGAACAGAAAAATTTTCTCTCGACTTTCTTTAGATTATAAAATTCTCAATAAAATGAGATCATTCGGAACTGTCTATCTTCAATGAGTACTGAGTTATGATTTTTCAAAAATGAGTGAAATTTGAAGAAAAAATCAATTCTGATGAATTTTAGTTTTTGTATCACTCATGACAACACCCTCTACTTATTATTCACTAATGGAAGTCTTAACTATTTTAAAATAATAGGTAGCATGTAGAATGGGGTTGTTGAATAGAATAACTGGTGAAGATGCTAATCAACACGAGATTCTTCAAAATATTTTTGTGCTCGTCCTTATCAACACTGTCAGAGAGATGCCTGCTTCTGGTGTTTGTTTAGGAATCACTCCAAAATCCTCTCCATTCAGCTTTTCTAACAACTTTAGAGACAGGCTACAGCCGAAACGCAGTTCATAATTTTGGTACAGCAGACAGCAGATACTTTCCCATTGAAATATTACTATCATGTTTGTGTTGATCTAAATCTGTACAGTATCAACAGGAGTGGGCGCTCTAATTGAATTGAACTTACTTGTTTGAAATCTAAATATAAACTGAATTCTTGACAGAAATAGATTTGGCGTTCTTCTTGAGAGTTTATGGCGAAACTTTTGTTCATGCGAATCTATCTTCAATTTGGGAAATTAGAGCCTGCTTGAAGCATACAGGTTATATATCTTTTTTTAGGATTTAGAATTATTATAGACTTGTGGAAAAAGGTCTTAATTCATAATTTTATGATTATACCATGCAATCAATTGTTTTAATTGAATCCAATTGAGATCTAGGATAGTGTGAGAAATGTTTCTCAAAAATTGAATGATTTCTGATATTGTTACCGATACTTCATTCTATTTTGTTCATAACTAGCGTATAAGCTGTAAGATGTCTGTCTTCGGTTGACTGACAAAGCATATCAAGATAGTTCCGATGAACTTCATCTTTTTGTAACATAGACTACAGTAGTACAAAATTGAATTATTCCGAGGAAGTATTCATTTTTTTGTAATATACAATAATACACAATTGAATTTGATAATCATTTCTATGATTTCATTTGTGAAATTGGAATTTTTGGTAATTTGAGTTCCCATACGATCATCAATTACCTCGGATTATCGAGTTTATACGCATTCGCACTGATCTCTATCAAGTGTTACTTAAATTTGAAAACTTATCTACCAATATCATCCAGAAAGATTTATAACGACTTGGAAATGAACTCTTTCGTGCCTTATTTGTTCTAGTGATAAGTGATAACAACCAACAACTTCACAATCATTGAATCCGATAACCTGTTAAGGTACCCAGGTCTTTCTACAACAACTTCCAAAGACCACCTCCGAAGTAAGGTCGTTATCATTATCAAATTTTAAAGCATGAAATCACCGCCGGACGTGTTGCCAATTAGAATTATTGGATTTAAATCTCTCTTATTAAAATAAAAACAGACACTCTTAAGCACACTCCAATCTTCAAAGTAACTTCGCGCACCACACTTTTTTGTTTGCATTAATATAAGCTGGAAGAGGTATTTGATTTTATTCACCCAGCTATAAGATTCGGAGATAAGAAGCGTTGCAAAAACTGCATTCATATTGTTATAGTAGGAGGAAGGCGCCAAGATGTTTATCAATGTAATATATTAACACTTCCATACAGACAACGGCAGATCTTGTATCGCGGTTGAGCTGAAGCCTCTAATTTATACGTCTCCAGGTTATTCAATTATGTACGGATTATCATTTGTTATCGAATATAATCCATATGAATATTAATCTAGCTGAGCTAACTGTCAGTCGGCTACTCATTCTCTCCTTCCAACTCTCATGTTTCTCTCTCGCTCACTCACCAATTTCTCTCCTCTCACTCAGTTCTCTCGCTCTCCGACTTTCTGTCTCCCTCTTTTTCAATCACTCTCCCAATATAGTGAATGTTTCTCAGGTATATTTCATGAGCTAAAATTATCCAGTCAAGGTAGCAGCTTTAGGAACATGTGAAGGAGGATGATATGAAACCCCTTTATGCGGGAAGTAGTTAAGAGAAGATTATAATTATTATTTTGCCAAAAAAATTAATTAAAAGAGAGAAAACACTTGTGATCAATTGAAAGGTGAATTTTATCAACATTTTTCTTAATCTACTGCAATCAGAAATTCAATGGATCCAGTGTTTCATGGATTTTGTGTTTTTATGTTCAGCTGGATCTACACTTTTGTGTCAGTGCTATCAACTCAAAATCAAAAATGGAGGAGGTAATCATAAGCCTCTAATTTATTCTAAAGTGAATGAGGTTGATATGGAGTAATTCATTCATTGAAAAGCTAGCAGTAGGCCCATTCATTCTTTATTCATTCATACAATAAGTACATTATCAAAATGATAGGGACGAGAGGAAAAATAAGGTAACATTATGCTTTTCCTCTCCCAAATTTAGATAAGGCTACATATAGTCCGAAATAGGTCAAGTCTTGTAGTTCTTCAATTCACAAAATTTCCAGTCCTCAAGTATTTTTACAAAGTAGATTTTCAAATTTAGATGCTTCAAAACTAAACAAGGAGAAATATTCCACATTATTATAACTAAAATAGGAAATATTCACATATTGAAGATATAATTTTGAAGAATTACCAAAAAACAAACTCAGCACTAGCCCTTCTACTACCAAGCGGAGTAATTGGACTACCCCAACCCACCTTTTTCTCTATTTTTTTGTAGATAATAATATCGAGTGACCTGGCTGGCTCAGGTCTGGCGTCAGAGTTTTCAGGTCGCAACTGATCAATTTCAGGGCCTCAGACATGACCTAACGACTGCTTTTTAGGCAGCCGGGACCGACGGCTATTTTTGTAGATAATTTTAATGTATTTCATTGAAACTTTGAGTCCTTGAAAAAACATATCACTTTAGTTATTACATCTCATAAAATCATTTAATTCCTCTTATTTTTTGAAATTATTAGCAGATTTATCCTGGGGGTAACTCTAATACCCCACTTGGTATTCAATGTCATGCAATTTGTTGGTATATTTCATTCATCATCGGAATACATGAGATATCAATTTAATGTTTAATTTTTATTTTATTTGCCAAACCTGATTTATAATGATCATTAAAAATCCAAATTAAGAGAATTTGCTTCTCTATAACCATAATTTAATTATTTGACAACATTTCTCCTACAACAATATGATAGAATGCTCAATTATGTTGTCCTGTCAGTTTTTGATTGAAAACATATTTATCAACAAAAGAAATTCATTTTTAATTATACTAATAGCTTTTGTAATGCATTTGATCGATAAATTAATGGGAAAAATATAACATAATTATATAAGACATAAATCTTGTTGGGGTAACCCAGTTACCTCACTTGGTATTTCGTGTATGTGAAAAACGTTGGTAGTAGAAGGGCTAGAGAAGTATTAGGATCATTCAGTGAAAATTTCGATTTCAATGAATACAAATCATCAAATAGAACTCAAATAATTTTTAAGCTTTATTTTTCTCAGTGGACAAAAATATCCTCAATCGAACTTGTACTTGAATAACATCGATGAGTCATATTCATTGATGTCCGGAAATTGAGAGAATCCTGTTTTCGTTGAATTTGGCTCCCAAACATTCCTTGTGCTGCAGTTGCATTTCACGATAACACTACAAGAGATTGTGTATTTTCGTAGATTTTTGTTATTTTAGGAAGCAGAAAAAAGATTTGATGCACTAGAATTCCAGGAAGCACCAGTTTCAACAAGAACAGTGCAAGAAGCAGCCCGCTTGTCAGTGAGTATCTCAAACCAAACAAAATTGACCAGATGTTTATGAAAGGGTAGGAACATGATCTTTTGGTTGGAAGAGTAGAGATAGGGAACGCAAATGTTTTCGTTGCTTCACTCACCGGTAACTGACCGACCGTACATCAATATTCCTCTAAAATATTAGTACCTACGTATTCAAAGTTGGAATCTGGCCAGATGACAGACCAGAAACGGATAGAGCAGCCTATTGGCACCAGTAACACGGTCCAGTACTTTGAAATTAAACATCCCCAGCAACACTGGCGCTTTTCACTTCACGTGATTTATTTTGTAATTAATTGAAAATTGTTGCATTTCTTGAAGGTAACGTCACCGCTTTTCATGGAAGATGTATACACTTGACTACTTCTAAATAGATGCATCTTAAATTTATTTCAGTCGTAAATTTCGCCTTTGATGCTCGAGGGAAATACGTGCTTTGTAATTGAATAATCGAAAATGAAATTTGGCAAAAGTTTCTGTAGAATTCACAACTGCATCTAACTTGTATGTAGCTTTTTATCGAAACACATTCATGAATGTGCACTTTCACAAAAAGGAAGAAGATGAGAGTCTTTGAAATACTTACTTAATGTGAACCAAAAGGAGCAACATTGCGAATTAAACGATACCGGAAGGAACAGAAATATCAGTATTCACCTTTTGATACTCACAGAAAACACATGTATTTCTAAAATTCAATATCCTATACTATTAAACGAGCAACTTCTGTTCATATGTTTAGATGTTTGGATGTTTATATGTTTGTATTTCACCGGATCTCGAAAACGGCTCTAACGATTCTCACGAAATTCAGAACAAAGTAGGTTTATAATAAAGATTCAATTGCACTAGGTCTCATCCCTGGGAAAACTCACTGAATGACATTAAAAGGATAATTATCTTTGGGAAAACAGCTGATAATAATTATTTCGTCGTCTGTTGGTGATGGAAGTGAGTGAGCGAGTTATGAGTGTGGGACTGTGTCAAAGTTATGACTCAGCTGTTGAACTTTTGTAATCATTGAATCAGGTACTTAGGGCCGGTTACAAAAAAGCCGGATTATTTTCAATCCTGATAAATTCCAGTAGATCCATCTTTTTGTAATGTCTTCTCTGATTTGGTTCACGTGAAGTTAATCGAGATTAAAATTTAACCGGCTTTTTTACAACTGGGCCTTTGTGAGGGAAATTTTTGCATTCCTCTAGGAATTAATCTCAATTTACTGTGATCAAATAGAACTCAAATAATTTTTAAACTTTATTATTCTCAGTGGACAAAAATATCCTCAATCGAACTTGTACTTAAATATAATTCATAAGCCATATTCATTGATGTCCGGAAATTGAGAGAACCCTGTTTTCGTTGAATTTGGCTCCCAAACATTCGTTGTGCTGCAGTTGCATTTCACGATAACACTACAAGAGATTGTGTATTTTCGTAGATTTTTGTTATTTTAGGGAGCACAAAAAAGATTTGATGCACTAGAATTCCAGGAAGCATCAATTTCAACAAGAACAGTGCAAGAAGCAGCCCGCTTGTCAGTGAGTATCTCAAACCAAACAAAATTGACCAGATGTTTATGAAAGGGTAGGAACATGATCTTTTGGTTGGAAGAGTAGAGATAGGGAACGCAAATGTTTTCGTTGCTTCACTCACCGGTAACTGACCGACCGTACATCAATATTCCTCTAAAATATTAGTACCTACGTATTCAAAGTTGGAATCTGGCCAGATGACAGACCAGAAACGGATAGAGCAGCGGAGAAGCCTATTGGCACCAGTATAACACGGTCCAGTACTTTGAAATTAAACATCCCCAGCAACACTGGCGCTTTTCACTTCACGTGATTTATTTTGTAATTAATTGAAAATTGTTGCATTTCTTGAAGGTAACGTCACCGCTTTTCATGGAAGATGCATACACTTGACTACTTCTAAATAGATGCATCTTAAATTTATTTCAGTCGTAAATTTCGCCTTTGATGCTCGAGGGAAATACGTGTTTTGTAATTGAATAATCGAAAATGAAATTTTGGCAAAAGGTTCTGCAGAGATGATCACAACTGCATCTAGCTTGTATGTAGCTTTTTATCGAAACACATTCATGAATGTGCACTTTCACAAAAAGGAGGAAGATGAAAGTCTTTGAAATACATAATTTAAACCAAATGGAGCCTTTGCGAATTAGTCGATACCGGAAGGAACAGAAATATTAGTATTCACCTTATGATACTCCAGAAAACACATGTATTTCTAAAATTAAATAATGTATCTTCTACCACAGATCTAACCCTGTTTACTTAGTCTAAGTTTCTATCCATAATAATAATATTCGTATGGCTTTTATTGGTGGGGAACTCCTGACGGAAGTTCCACCTCGCCTGAATATATCATTTGAGCCGTCAATGGGCCTTACGACTGTCATACTTCAGCCGGGACCGACAATTAACGTGCCCATCCGATAACACGGGAGTGACCTGTTCAAAAACTTTTGGCTCTGTGAGGGTTTGAACCGGGATCTCTAGGTTGCTACGCAAGCACTCTATCCATAAAAGTCAGACTTGGAAGATGAGAGCTACTTCAGGCTGCACAAATTTAAGTAATGCAATCTATTCCACAAGATCAAAGTAAATGAAAAATCAAATGTCATTCTAAAAATACTTGAAAATGGAAACTATACAGTTCATAGTTTACATCCATACTATCACACCAATATTCTTCTAATACAGATTCTTATACATTTGTTAATATTTATATAGGCTGAGATTTTATGCTTCACCATCCAATAGGAAATTACTCTTAAGCCGCGCTTACACCAAAGTTATTAACAAAATGTTAATAACTTAATCCTTATAGATTCTATTAGATTGAACGAGACTAGACAAGCACATATGATCATCATGTGTATGATAAGTTATGTTCAATCTAATAGAATCTTTATAAGGATTAAGTTATTAACATTTTGTTAATAATACATTGGTGTAAACGCAGCTTTAGTACTTGACTTTCAGAACAGTTATTTTTTTCATTTGTAGCCTTAGCCTCCGTTAACATTTTTCTGAACCCTTCACAAATCTTGCCTCTTTATTTGCATCTGAATAAATCACAGAAATTGCTTTCAGATTAAGGATTTATTTGCTATAATTACTCTAAGTGCTTCCCGATCTGGCCTTATCTTCAAGGAAAGGATTTGGATGGCATTATAGTTCGACGAAACCTAATAACGTATTCATTATATTGCTCTTAAAAAGTTTCAAGGATATTTGTAATACAGGAAAGTGTAAAATTATTGTGCAAAGATATTAAAATTCAAAACAACACTGAGATAGTTGATCATTTCAATCTGACTAAAAGCAAAATAATTTATGGTAGATCAGTGTCAATACTTGATTGTACTGTTTTATGTACTCCACCAAATAACCTTTCACTTCAATTAAATTTGCAATGTATCCATTAAAAAGGCAGTGGAAGATTAAGATAAGGTTCTCATATTTATTTAAATTTCAATAATATAATCTTCATTTAGTCAAGGCTATCGCTTGAAATAGCATTTTTATTACTCATTTGTTTTTCAAATTTATCCCATAAATACTTGAATATGTACTATAATACATTAGCTCGATATTAATAATATGATATTATAATATGAGACCGAACAGACCGTCGTATTAAATATTGATCACGGATTGAAGTATTTGTTGAAACCTTAATTAAGTATTGCTGCAAAGGTTCCTTAGCTTTTTCAAATTACTTTCAACTCCTATCAGTATTCTTACTTCAATACATTAATGTAACACTAATGGGAAGAGAGAACTAATCGAAACTTTTGGGTTTTTGAATTAATGGAGTTCATTCTATGTTGAATGTTTCCGATTATCATAATCATTGCATATATATATTGAGAGATTTATATTTGGACATTGAAGTGAAACAAGAGCATCAAGTCAATCTATTGATTGATTGATCGATCTATTGCACATCAGTATATTTTGACTAAACTTTTACTCATCCCATCCATTTTTAACTGAAATTGAGATTCAAGAAAAAATTGCAAATTGTTTCGTGCTCTTTAATCCATCTTTAATCGTTTCGATTTCCAAATCCGTCACTGTATGATTATTATCAACCGAATAAAGGTGATTATTATCAAATTTTAGAAATCATGGGCTATTTGACTAATAACCATGCACACAAACCTCCTCGCTAGAACTGGAACGAGCCAAATTAATTAAATCGAAGCTCTTCAAATTTGACGTTCTCAAGAGTTTAAAGCTCTGATGCGTGAGTTTAGAAAAACTTTTGAAAATGCGAGACTGAAATAACTCTTTCTCTAATAGCATTGTTGTTTCTGAACTGCGAGTTTCGTATTCTTATTGAATAAATGAAACAATTCTAGAAACGAAACGCGGTCCGGAACTAAAGTATTATTGGAAGAGAATAATCACTTTTGGAGAGTGGTCACAGCTTTGTGAGATATGCCAACATAACATTTTTCATTCAGAAGAACGGTAAAAGCTGGCATAAAATTGAGAATTCCGCTGTTAAATTAAATCTTTCAAGTTGGTCGTTACGTGTGTGTTGTTTCTGTGAATACTCAAAAAAGAAAAAAAAATCATTGTATACTTGGAAACCTACAACTTTAACTTCGTCCAAGTGCCAAGCTCAAAAATCATCTAATTTTCAGAAAAATGTTTGCCTTTTTTTCTCGACAATGAAAAACAAAACTTATTTAGAAACTCCATCCGTTCCAAAAGTGATTCAGCTACTCCGAATTTTATAAGATTGAAAGAGTTTGTCACAGTTAAAGCATGAATTACTGTATACTATCATAGAGAAAAGATAGCACAAGAAAATATACTATGGTATAGGGTGTTTATGTTCCAACTTCCAATTGTAGCTCAAGCTGATAGTCATAATACTTCTTTTTCGTGAAGCTATGTGACACTGGTGGTCTCTCATACTGTGCAAATCGTACATAATAGTAATAATAGACAGTGGTCGACAGTTATCAAAAGTTAACAAAAGACAGAGTTAACAAAAATCGGCTTGAAATTTGAAACATAAACGACCTATACCATGAGATATTCATGGTACTTATACTACCTCTTCTCTATTATAATATCAAAATAAGGCGACACTGGTTTAATGTTGCTATAACTGGCAGGTGACTATAGGCATAGAGAAACGATAGCGTAAGTAGATATCCCATGATATGGGGCGTTTATGTCGCAACTTTTACTGTTATCCCAAGCCGATAGTTCACGTAGTTCTTTCCCATGCAGCTGTGTGACGCTGGTAGTCTCTCAAATTGTGCCGTTCCTACACTCTCATCCCAACAAAACAGTAAAAATTGACAATAATCGACAGTAATCGGCTTGAGATAACAGTAAAAGTTGCGACATAAATCCCCTATACCATGGGATATCTACTTACGCTATTGTTTCTCTATGCTATAGGTTAACTCCCTCCTCACCTCAGACCTCATACATCATTTCCTATCAAGTTTGAGTTCACTGTGAGAATCATAATACGCTTTTTTGCAGGAACTGTGAGTTCCGCTCAGCAAGAGAATTCCCAATTTCCCTTCAATTTCCTTTCTATTCCCATAATCTATTTCCTTGATATTATTTTTATAATTTTGAGCAATATTCAATAACCAAGTAGGCCTAATATCTATTTGATTTCTTCGTTTCCTTGTCAAATAGATGCGAGTAAAATAAAAACACTACACCAGTCCTTATTGATTCAGTTTCATTCCTATTGTGATGGAAGTACAAAAGACAAAACCCACTCGATGTCGATACCAATTACAACTCATGATTTGTTGATTTCTCAAGAATCATGTTATCTCTCTCATTTTCTTGTTGGTTTCCTCATTCCTTCATTTATTAATTTTAATTCTTATTACAACAACCAATATAATGTCGGCTATTGTAGCTAGTGATACAGAGATAGCTGGGCTTTTACTTGATTATGGTTCTCAATTCTCATCCTCTCATTCTCTTAATACCATCCCCAACTTATGTATCGATGAATTCTCTATACAACACTCTCTGGATCGATTACTACAACATATTAATTGGACAAAATTTCACAACCCCATGAGAATTAAACAATTATTATTATCATCTGCGTTCTCAACCAGGAAGTGGTTTCCGGGATTAAGTGAAATTCCTCGAATAGAATGTTCACCATCACTGGCTCATTTGTGTGTATGTTTGGTGGACACGGTCTCTCGGTCTGAGCTCAACTTGATTTGTTTAATTTACGGCTTGTGTTGGAGTTGTTGGAATCAGTTCAAAATACGTGGGCCGAAGTAAACACACGAGCTCAACCGACTAACCTGTGCACAATTTTCTCATTCTTTAAAATAGCATTCATCACTTTCTTGTTGATAAACACATCAGAGGTGAAATCAATTATTGAAATATCTCAATTCTTCACGACGCTATTATACAACATCAGATTCTCATTTGAGAAAGAGTAGTTTTATTAAGAAAATTTATTTTGTGTCTCGTTTGTTAAGCTCTGTAGTTTTGGAGTAGCTTAACAAGGCGATTCTCATTATTCTGTAGTAAGCACAGAATTTTGTAAGATCAAAAATTATTAATGATAAATGAACGAAATGTCATATAAAAAAAAATAGTTTCTAAAATTTCGTTACTTGGGCCCACTCTACCTACCAAGGTTGCAGAAAATTGATAGAACAAATCCTCCTCGAAATCAAAATTATCTTAATTTTTTCCCAATTTGACTTTTATCGCCATCCAATGTACCTAGAGCACAGGTACTCCATGTTATCTAGATGCATTGCCACCATCCTTTCAATCTTATTGTTTCCAAGTTCACTGGCAAGTTTGAACAGTATATCCCCCTTTATCAGGTAGAAAGTATTACCTTACAGTTGATGTTGTGGTACTTTTCCATAATGAAAACACAAATTTAAAAAGTGGTTGACAATTTAAATTTGTGTTTTAATTCAGAAAGTATTACTGTAACTCAAACTCAATTACTTGTGCAATTTTATACCAAGAAGTTGAAAACAATTATGTCGAACTGTCACAAATATACTAAAATCTTTCTTTGAATATGCTATATAGCATCTCTGTGTTTAAAGATGAAGAACAGTGCTAGTAGAAAGTATTATTGTAACTTAATTACTTGAACAATTTTTCACCAAAAGGTTGAAACAATTGTGTCAAAACTGTTATAAACATACTATAATATTGAATCTTTCTTTTAATATGCTATAATTTTAAAGATGAAGCTCTACTGTATTTAAAGATGAAGAACAGTTCTATTCGGGTATTGCTTGAATAAAAGCATCCTGGCTCTCTATCAAATTATTTTTTCCTTGAGAATTTTTCATTTTCAATAAATTTGCGTTCTTTTTGAATTAATAATATTCAAGATGTGATGATTTTCTCTCAATTAAATTTATTTATTTGAAAACAGATTGAATCTGACTCAAACAAACAGGTTGGCATTCCACTAATTGACAGTCAATTTGGCTGTGGCCCATGCAAATCTCAGCCACATCTCACTGTTCTTAATGAGCAATTTGTAAAAGTTTTTTCTTCAAGCTCTCATTTCCTTTTGCCCTATGTTAACGATCATTCAACTCACGGTGTGCTTCTTATTTATTTATTCGCTCTTGATTTTCGAGTAAATTTATGGAAGCTCTACTCGACAGTGACAAAGGACACCATGAGGGGTTCAAATGAGTTCTACATTTTTAGAGAATGTCATTGGTAAGCAGTTTTTGATGTGTGAATGGATTTGGAAAGATAAACATTTTTGAAAGGTTAGTGAGCCTTGAGATTGGATAGGGGAGCTTCAAAATAAGTTAATCAATTTGGAATTCGATAAAATGACTATTCATCCTTCTTTGAGAAAATAATGAATATATGAGCTTATGAAGAAAATGTTAAAGTGATGAAACATCTCAGAACACTCCATAACATTGATGATTGAAATGTGAGATAACCATTGTGCAACTCTATAAAATTGGCACAAAATATTAAGAAATATGGCTACTTCTGAAAATTGGAAATTCGTTACATTCTCAGAATTGATATTATTTCGTATTCTTTGAAAGGTATATTATTCCAACAAGCTTTTCTCTTGTAATACATAATCTTAAGGAAGATATTCTCGCACTGGTGTGTTTACATGACTTGAACCATATGCTACACTACTGTACAATATAGCCTACAGGGTGATCTGATAAAAGGTGCCCATAAGCCAGGGGGTGATTCCTCACATCAAAAGAAGAAAAAAGTTCTAATTAACATAGGTCCGAAAATGCTCAGTTAAAATGCACAGGATGAAAGAAAGCATTTTCGGACCTATGTTAATTAGAACTTTTTTTCTTCTTTTGATGTGAGGAATCACCCCCTGGATTATGGGCACCTTTTTTCAGAACACCCTCTATGTAAATCAACAGTTGATAAAACAAAAGAGGAAGTACATTCATCACCAAGCTTTCCCAATTTTTAGTTGAGTGGAGAGTAGCCCATATAGTAGTATTAGTAGTTCAGAAAGATTTGATGTGCCGAACGTATAATGAATTTGTTAAAAATGTAGCCTAAGCCTCATTAAATCATACTACGATAATTTTCAGGTATAAAATTTTAAACACGAGTTTCAAGTGTCTAATATCCTCTGCATTGCAAATTCATAAGTGCATGCAAATTTCCACATCACACAAATTACAAGTGCTCGTTTCTTCCGTAGCATTTTTTTCGCGGTGAATTTCCTTGATAAAATAATTTCCAACCTTCATTTCGTCACACTCTATTATCGTGATCCAATAATATTATTAAGAATGTTCCAAACAGTAATTAAATATAATAACTTAATAATGCCCATATTTACAACAAGCTCTACGCCTTTGAAACAATTTTATACCTGCTAATAATTTTATATCTCAACACTTGACGTGCTATAATAGCTGTTGATTTGAATAAGCTGTAAGAGTAGAGCATGGTTTGTTGAAGATTACGACCCATGGGGAAGTAACCGTGGTAAATTTATTCCTAAAACTGGTAGTCATGAGTAGACATGCCCTCAGCACTGAAATTAGCAGGAGGATAATTATTGTGGTTGTGTGGAGTTATCGCAACGTCCAATGAGGTGGTAATAAGGACTGTTTTGGCTCAAAGGACAACCCCCAATAGAAAAGCATAAAAAAACTTAATCATTCACAGTATTTTCCGGAGCATCGTGTTACAGCTGAGAGCTCAAAAGTATACAGTGTCTCTTTATGAGCGATACCAGAATATTTTTCATTCCAGAGATCCTCAAAACTACTACTAATTCGTTCGTTGTATTTTATCAGACTGTGAAAAAAATTAGGAACCGCGAAGCAAATAATTTTCTTTTTTCAATTGAGTGTCCCAAGTCTGTGCTCGTCTCAGGTAAATAAATAGGCCTACCTTGAAATTTGACACTGTAGAAATTCAATGCATTTCTCCAAACTACATTCCATCAAAATTCCTCCGAATTAAGTTAAACTAAAGTTCAAACTATTTCTAACAGAATAAAACAATCATGGAAACACATTCCCAACACGAAAACATATTTCAACATAGGCTGTTGATAAGAAGATCAACAAGAGATGGCTTCACCTTCAGGATTGGTGGCGTCGGAATATAAATTAATTTCTCAGTCACAGGAGGAAAATGATGTGGTGTTCCTGTGAGAGCAAAAGGGAGAGAGAATGCTTTTTTCTAATCCTGTTTCGCTCAACCGGTAACCGCAACATTAAACGAGTCCGTTTGATCTATCTAATGAGGCTGCCTCAACATCAATCATCATCGACATAATAATATCTGCAGTTAATTGTATCGATAGCATCATATCTTCATTGAAGTCATCGATTAATTACCAATCAGAAAGTCTCACGATAGCAGAGTGGATTTATTCATTACATTATTCATCAACTTACTCAAAAAAATGTTGTTATTGCTGCCACACTCCGAAAGAACAAGATTTTATTTACAGCGTTGCACTACGTGCTTTTAAAAGTATCAAGTCCACTCATGGTGGTACGTAAAACCCTAATTTTTTAATTGAAGCTTTTCAATTTATAACAAATAGGTCTAATTCATTTAACCGCTGCCTCTACTCAGTAAATTGGCTGCACCCACGCACTAATAATAAAAACTGTGTAACACACAAAATATTACAACAGTACGCATCATTATTTTATAGGCTTATAGTATTATAGTATTCACGATATACCAGATATACCACTTAATTCATTTAACAACTTTATAATAGAATGTCTCAATTTTACGTAGTAAAAGAGGTTTAATAATAAATTTTGGAAGAGTCACTTTGCTATTCGATTTGTTTTATTAATACTGAAATCAATTGTATTGTACGGAATGTTTCCTATCTTCCTCTGAATAGATTCCTAACTCAAGGCAAATAAAACATAATATATTTGTTGACAATTTAGAATTTAATGTTTTTCAATTAATAATATCACATTGTCATTACATCTTCACATCACACACAATATCTACGGTCCTTATACAAACATTTAAAATTTTAGTTTACTGTTTAGTTTACTGATTATACTGTTTATAATCTTTATGGCTCCCAACTAAACTTGAGTAGGCCTATTCTGTATTTCCTTACTCCACTTTTTTTACAAACAATCAAATGATGCTATCATTTCTATTCATATATTATTTATATTAATATACACAAAATTTCTCTATAATAATTTCCCTCTTGAAATATGAAATAGATAATTCACACCTCTCCTGTGTCTCTTCATACAAATGAAATTCTCATTTATGAAATTTATCAGATTCAAAGACATGAATATGCATTTATCTTTATATTTAATCTTGCAAAAGCAAGTTTTCATTAGAACATCACAATGACTGATAGAGTGGAAAATTTAAGGATGACAAGTAGGGTAAACCATAATGTTTAATAAAATAAACATAAACACATAAAGGTCCCAAAGTCTTCATAGCATTTTAAAGTTTCCTCCAATCAATTATTATGATGCTATACCTTAAGTTGTGATGCATCCGAGACTGTTAACCCTACACCATCACTCTCCACGTTCATCGACTGAATGATGCCGTTCTGGACCACCATTGAGTAGCGCATAGACCGCATTCCGCCCAGATTCGGCAGGTCAATACAGACGCCAAGAGCTTCAGTGAGTTCTCCACGAGTGTCAGCCAGCATCCGCACTTTTCCCTGGGCGTTGAAGTGTTTTCCCCACGCGCTCATCACAAACGGATCATTCACTGACACACAACAAATTTCGTCAACACCCATTTTCTTGAAATCGTCCGCCTTGGAAATGAATCCTGGCAGGTGCCTTGCGGAACAGGTCGGAGTGAATGCACCAGGCACTCCGAAAATTATCACTTTTCTCTGGAAACAGAAATCGTGGATGTTTACACAGTTGTCGGGAGTGTTCTCGAAAAGGTTCACGTAGGGAATCATGTCGCAAGCCTTCGCATAGCTACGGCCAGCAAGCTGTTTGCGAATTGTTTCGAGGCCGTTGAAAACTGATTTCAATCTACGAAAACCGCTCATTTTGTTACTGGGAAATCTTCATTTATGTAGAAACTTTTAAATTAACGTTAGATGAAAATTAATGAATCATGGCCACTTACCAGCCAAAATATTGAAAATTTCACAACATCTGATAAACAAGTTTCAAAACAATCTTCCATAGAAAAATTTTACGTGAACCTACATTCAATCTGCTTTAATCACAATCACATGTTGAATTTTATCGGCTGATTTCTACGACAGAACCGCAAGCAATTTAGTTGAGGAGCGAGGAGGATAAACAACATCGTATTAACATTGTGATTTTATCAGTATATATCAGGATTCTATCCAACTTGATTTTTTTTGCATCCATTTATTTATTTATTCATGGAGACAACAGGTAAAACCTATTTTACCTCCTTCACACAATACAATCATTTTCAACAATATACAATATTTACATATTATCATCTAAGATTCAACTGATTCAAAAATATTTCATTATAATTCTTTAAATGGATGTTTTTATTTGTTCAATAAATGAACTAATGAAACGAGTTTGTAATGCAGTTTAAGTAATTGAAACATTAAATAACTTACAATATTTCAAATTTTATTTTATGTGTGATGATTCCATCTATGTATGTAGAAGCATTACAAATATTTAAAAAACAAAAATTCAAATTCAACTCCATTAAATTAAATTCATGCATAATTTACAATTATATCTCCCAGGGAGGAATAGGATCCATAACCTGTTTACTAATCTGTAATGGATATGATTCGTTATCATGGATTGAACTGGAGGAGAGTGCAAAATTCAATCTTACAAAAAGATTATTCCGGTACCGGGAATCGAACCCGGGCCTTCTGGGTGAGAGCCAGATATCCTAGCCACTAGACCATACCGGAGTACTGGTAGTACATTGACGTCAAGTCCAAACTTCAAGTGACTGAAAAATAAATTCGTTTCTTGAGGGGGTTTGTAGACCCCAAAATATCCTTTTACCATGCATGAATTCAAATTTGAATTCGATTTTAGACCTATACCTACAGCTATACTCATAGTATAGTACTATTGTATACTTTTCAAAACTTTTTTCTTCTAAAACTTCAGTCTTCTCCAATCTCTTTTTCTTTCAGTTATTTCAAATTCTCTTTTCCCCTTCTTTCCTCGTGGAGATCACTTTAGATAAAATCTACTTCTCAAAATCCACCCAATCTTTTTTTCGCTTCTTTCCTTAAACTTATTCTGATTAAAACTCAACTTCCATTGAATGAATGAATTTATTTGCCAAAACAAAGTACAAAAAAGCTTTACAAAAATAAATATATAAGTATATGCTACTGCACTTAAACTAAGATACATACATATATGCATACAAATACATATATACATACATACATACAAATTAAGGAAATGGTAATTCATTTTTTAGATATAATAACGAAATGATATAATTTTTCATGATAGGTATTATAAATAATAGTTATTAAATTTATACTCACATGCAGGTACAGTAAGGTACAGTACATTTACGGTTACAGTAAGGTGCATTTAAGTACAGTAGGTGAGGATACTTTATTAGATTATTAGAAACCTTGAGTGTTCCAGTTATTATTTACTGTGTAAGTTTTACAGTAATAAATTGTAGGCTATTTTGTGTGTGTAATGTGGTAATAATATATTACTATGGTATATTTAGCTACTGTGATTCGATTGTGTATTCATTTCATAACATACAAGATACGATTCATACAAATCCTATCATAGCCTGTTTATCAAATATAATCTTATTACTTGGTTTCACCTTTTTCTTTTTATCAAAAGTTCTATTCAAGTGCTTGTGAAATTCTCGCAAACATATTCATCACACAAAAACCTGGTTTACGATTCTACAGAAAATTAACCTTTTTTATTTCCTGGTCTTCGTAGGTCCCCTAATATGAATTTCAGAACTTCATAGGTAGTTGGTACTACTTCAGATTTCAGAAGACGATCGAACCAAAACTGAATAGAAATAAAATTGATTTACATCACCTCATCAGTTTCAGAACGAATTGAATTAGTGTGGAGTAATGTCACTATGGATTTGGATTTCAAAAGAAGAAGCTATATGAAACAGCATGACTATTGTCAGGTACAATAGGAAGTAATTGATATATGTGGACACAAGATAACAAAGAAATGGTAGCCACTCTTTGGGCACTCTTCACAGGACAAATAGAGGAGTGGTGGTGAAAAGGTTTATTTGAAGAGATACGTATGCGATATAATGGACGCCAGCCTGTGTCCACTAACGTGGCGCCTTCAATGTTGTTTTATTGTGTCCTCGTAGAGGATTATTCAAATGGAAGATGATAATTAGTATAGGCCCGTAGAAAAATCGCACCCCGCCAAATGGAACGAATTGAATTATTGCTATAGATTCGAACTTAATGTTTATTGGTTTCCGTTGTCGTAAATAATCAAGGATCAATCAATCTGCTCGACTAAGTTGAAGGCACGAGAGCGCCGTATAATGGCCTGCCTCAAAACAAAGTCGTAAATGCAATTAATACATTTATATGCTAATGAAGGATTTACGTTTCTGCTTATCGCGAACTCTGGTCGCTCAAGATAAAAACCAGGTTCCAGCGTAAAAATTGCAATACAGCTTGTCGTTCTTACAATGTTATGCTAATTTCCCTACTTAACACGAGTTATGGACTTTATTTGATTGTGCTGATCGGCTCAATGAAGAATGGTAATGATTGAACTGCTGATAAGTGCAACAGGTTCAGTTAATCTACTACACCAATTATATTGAGAAGTGCTGTTTACTTTGAAAGATTTTCACGAGCATGCTAATATTTTTGCCTGATCAGGACAATCTATGATTGAATCATACAGCTTCACTTGATGTCTCTCCTATGATCAATACGTATTCAATCTTTTAGCATGAGTACCAGTTATTAATAGAGAATATCTGGAGATTTTCCATTATGTTAAACATTATAATTAAGAATAAACTTACTTGATATATATTTGTGCAACTAGTGCGCAAAGTGACAGTTTGCTGCACCGAAAGAAACGTTTACGCCCGAGCCGTAGGCGAGGGCGGAATGGTTTCTTGAGTGCAGCAGAGAAACTTTGCGCACGTATTTCACATTAAGTTTTTCCTACAGTTACCATTGAATATGAAAAGTGGGTAATATGGGTAAAATTGCCTGAAATGCATCAAATGTTTTTCTGTGTAATTTTATTATTGATAAAAGCCTTAATCCTAAAATCCCAAAGTCCTCGTTGTCCTTGGTTATATATATAATGAATAATAATTAGCGCGTTGTGCTTGGTTGCACCTCTGCTCACTATAGCAGCCACAGCAGTCACTGTTACCAACTTCAATTTGATTTTGCTGCACTGTTGCTCCATATAACCTACTAAGTATTTTGCGTTGCCATGTTGCAAATCTGGAGTGCAGAAAAATTTTTCCCGCACTAGAGCGGAAAAGTGATTCTTTGCGTTCTGTAATCAGTGCAGCAATGGCCACTTTTCAACGTAACTGTAGGAAAAAATATTTTTCAGCTTCTGCTCTTACAATCAGATCCTGCCTAATTATACCTTCTTATTAAATAATCAAATCCAGAAGAAGGAGATGCTACACCCTATAATATTGATCTCTCAATCATAACGATATTTCTGCTTTCTTTGAATTCTACTTGTGTGTGAAAAGTTTATTCATTCAATTCAGTTCATCAACAGATAGCAGAATTTAATAGACGAATGACGGTATCTTTTCTCTATGATTTAATGGACGGAGTTCATAACCATAACAATATAATGATAATCTAAATATGATTTAATCAAAACTTCAATATACAATCTAAAGAGGCACCCCATGAAAGGAGGCTTCAATAAAGATTGTATGTTTAGAAATATCTCACAAATAAGGGTTGTAATAATCATTGATGTAGATGCCCTTAAATCGAAATTGAAATTGCAATTCGCTCAAGGGCATCATCCGCGATAAAAAAATTACTTAGAATAAAATTGAGAAATTACACTACTTCCATGAGCTGTCAAATGGTCCAATTAAAGTTTGCATTACCGTATCTGTATTATGAATGTTGCTATGATAAAAGTTATCTTATAATAAAGGTAAGCGCACACAGATCGTCATCGGACGGACGGCACGCATCGGACGGATCGGACGATTAGATTTGATGCATTGCTTTCAATTGGAGTGCTATATGATGCGGATAAGTATGTGCATTAGATTTGATGCATTGCTTTCAATTGGAGTGCTATATGATGCGGATAAGTATGTGCACTCCAATTGAAAACAATGCATCAAATCTAATCGTCAGATCCGGCCGATGCATGCGGTCCGTCCGATGATGATCTGTGTGCGCCTACCTTCAAGTCATGATTTGATTACTTCTACTGTAAATCTTGATGCTTCCGATTTGGGCATTGAGCGCTTTTGTGAAGTTGAGGAGAAATTGAAACCCGAAGTGGAATTTAAGAGTCAATTTTCTTTCATGATACAGTATATAACTCTCATCCACCAACTGCAGTTGCAATACCAGTTTGAACTGTCTTCACATTGAAATTCAATATAATATTATGATTTCATCCACCTACCGCATTGAAAATCCGCCACCAAGATTGTTCATATCTTGGACAGCTTCATAATTTTCCGTATAATTTTGAGGCCTAATGAGAATGAAGAGTCTGTAAATTCGTGTTTAACGTGAATGGAGCAGAAAATTTCCTGTTTTTTATAGACTCGTCTGACAGGCCATTACCGTAAATTTCAAACTTCAAAGGATTTTCCGTTGCTACAAAATTTTGAGTTGCATATACCAACGTTCTGAATCCGTTTTGCATGTAAGTGGATAATTTTTTAAAACTCGAAAAAATTGAACAATAGGAATGTATCTGAAAATAGTTGTATCTGCACTATGGAAAAAATGAAAATCGTAACAGTGAGCCGGAGTTTTAGAGCAACATGACTGAATGTCGTTCAAGGGACTCTCTATGTGATAAATGAAAAAAAACTATCTTTTAACTTAAATCCACTATCTTTTGATGCGATCCACTATCTTAATTTCCAGCAATTGAGCACACGTCGTGTAACACTTTTGTATAAATATTGTAAAGTCAACAATAATCATGAATAATATTTCTCTGTTACTCATTAATAGTTATTTTCATAAAACTTGGAATAGTAGGTTATTTTTAACTCAAGTACCCTCTACCTCAGAAATTATAGGCTCAGAGTTTGACCCGGATCAGATCTTATCATAATTTGTTCATGATTATGTTTACTTTAGTATATGAAATACGTGTTTACAGTGTACCTATCTATATAGGGCCTACTTGGTTCAACACTCTAAATCCTAGTATATAAGTTGTAAGACCAGTTCTTATTTGATGTATCGTTATTAATGAACTTATTTTATTACCGCGGTACATATCTCAATTCGTATGTGATAGTTGAATCCAGTTTTCTTAAGAAGATTCGATTGAACTCTGTATTCTCGAACAAGTCAGTTCTTGTATCATGCGAAATAATGTTACATGAAAACTGTTTAAATATCTTAATAAATTCTTAGCCATTTGAAGCAACCATCTTTATTCACGTAGATAACAAACTAAACTCAGTAAACAACTTATTATTTTATCAAACAGTTATCATGTGATTAAGTAACATCACATGATATACAAACATCTTCCCCTTTTACTTTCTCAAACATTTCCTTTTTCAACCTTTCCTTTGATTTCATCGTCTTTTAAAAACCTCTCATTTCTTCTTAATATTCTTCCACTATTGACTTCCCACATAGGACCGTGGGGCATCAGCTTCATTAATAACTACTCCAGGCTCCCATAATTTGTTCTCCAATCTTGGATATAAATGGGCTGATTTTCTTTGAAATAAGATACATGTTTCCGTGACTGCTTATCGTATGTTTCTTTCTGTTGAAATTTATGGTTCTTCATTTGCACTGCTATTTCTTCCCGAGGAAGTTGATGAAGTTTCAAACTATCTTGAGGATAAGGGAACTTTGTTCTTATCATTCGACCAAACATTAACTGAGCAGGAGAATAATTGAGACCCGCAACACAACTATTCCGATAGTTAAGCAAACTCAAGTTAAATCGGTTTTGCTTTCAGCACACTTTCTTATCATAGTCTTTGCTATGTTCACCCCCTTTTCAGCTAAGCCGTTAGACTGAGAATAACGAGGACTTATTGTAATAATTTTAAAATCCCACTCCTTTGCGAACTGTATCATTTCTTGGGAGCCAAACGGATTATTATCAGCTATTATAATCTGCGGAATTCCAAACCTGCCAAATAACTGGGATAAAATAGATTTAACAGCCGAACTTGTCTTACTGTTCATTTTTGTTATTTCAAGCCACCTTGAATAATAATCCACAACTATGAGATAAGCTATTCCTTTTACTTCAGCTATATCCACTCCAATTTTAAAAATGGAAAATCGGGTATTTCATGAGAAAGCATCGGACTTCTTACATTGGACCTTCTATATTTTTGGCAAAGCGTGCAGGATTCAGCCAGATTTTTTATGTTTGCTCTTATTCCTGGCCAATAATAAAATTTTGAGGCAATGCTGTTCATTTTTGTTTCTCCTAAGTGCGTTTCATGGAGCCTATTCAAGATAAAATCTCTCAAATTCTTGGGTATAATAATTCTTGAATTATAATACAATAGACCCTTGCTAATTGTATTTCATTTCTTATTTTGAAAAAATGCCTTAGTTCTCCTCCATCAACAATGTTATTAAGCCAGCCATTTCACAATAATCTATAACTTTCCGAAGAACATCATCATTCTGTGTTTCTGTTACAAATTCATTCAAGCGTTTCTCTGAAAATTCAACTTCGCCATTCTCAGTAACACAATGAACCATATCCGCCATGCTCAAATCAACTTTTTCTTTAGTTCTTACACCGCACCTTGACAAATAATCAGCAATATACATGTTTTTCCCAGGTAAGTACTGGAGGCTAAAGCAATAAGGCATTAGTTTTAGTCTCAATCGACGAATTCTGTTATTCTGTATGTTGTTTAATGGTTTCTTCATTATTGAAACTAATGGCATATGATCAGTATATATAGTCAAGTCATCATGACCGTAGATATAGGTGTGAAATTTATCACAAGCAAATACAATAGCAAGGAGTTCCTTCTCAATTTGGGCATATTCACATTCAGAAGAGTTCATAGATCGTGATGAGAAATAAATTGGCTTGTTGTTCTGTAGTAAACAGCATCCTAAAGCGTCTTGTGATGCATCACATGGATTAAAACTGGAATCTTATAATCAAAGGGAGCAATTACCTTGTCACTTGTAAGAACCTTTTAATGTTATTGATTGCATTTACATGAATCTCTGTCCAACACCAAGAGACGTCTTTCTTCAATAATCTCTCAATGGTGACACTATTTGTGACATATTGGGATGAACATTCTCAAATAGTTGACCATCCCCAACAGACGTTGTAGTTCAGCTTTATTTGTTGGGTCGGGGAGATCATTAATAACCTTTATTTTTCCTGGATCAGGAAGCATTCCTGATTTATTAAACAGCATTCCTAAATACTTCACTTCAGGTACGCAATATTGAAATTTCTTGAAATTAAATTTGATGTTTAATTTCCTCGCTCGTTCCAAGACCTGTTTCACTGTCTCGTCATGTTTTTCTTTGCTGTTTGAAGCAATGCAAATATCATCGAAATAAACCACTACACCTGGAATATCTTCAAATACTTTGAAACACATTTGTGAAACAATTCTGGTAAATTACATAAGCCAAAAGAGAACGTAAAAATCTATAAGTTCCAAATATAGTGCTAAAATTGCAATATTTAGCAGATTGTTCATCAAGGAGTATGTGATAAAATCCATCTTTTATGTCAAGAACGCTGTAGTACTCTTTATTTGCTAGACGAGGATGAATATCCTGTATTGTTGGGATTGTAACTCTTTCTCTTACAATGTACTTGTTCAAATGTACGGGGTACAAGTCGCATCTTGTCACTAGCCCCTTCAAAGTTGCATAGAATGAATTAAATGATTGACCTTCCTCTTGTTTGCAAGCTATAAAATTGTATACATTCATGATCTCATTCTTTTTTGGTAAACAATAGCTCTCTAATATTTTTAATATGATTCTACCGTTTCAGGCTCATCCACATCTTGTAACGATTCATATAAAATCAAAGCTTCATTGCCTAACAAGTTTTTAAATCTTGCAACTTGAATTTGGTTGGATTTTTTATTTGTTTCAGTCGCTATAAAATAATTTACGATATTTTTCTTGAATAATTCGAAATTTTGTGAAATATTTTCCCCGTTGCATAGTAACGGTTCTGGCTTGTTGAATTCCATGTTCGTCTTTTAAGAAAAAATATAATAATACGATAATTACCCAATCTTATTACTCACTCAATCCTGTCGTTGTTCACTCACTCAATTATTCTCCTTTTCTGTTCAATTCCTTGACTGCGCCATGTTTAAATATCTTAATAAATTCTTAGCCATTTGAAGCAACCATCTTTATTCACGTAGATAACAAACTAAACTCAGTAAACAACTTATTATTTTATCAAACAGTTATCATGTGATTAAGTAACATCACATGATATACAAACAAAAACTAAGTATCATTATCTAGCCTATATATAGATAATGAAGGAAGGAAACTCAGTTTCCGAAAATTTCCGTTTCTAATGTAAGTTTCTAAGTGTTTTCAATCTATTTATGTCTTGTGTCTCCTGTTTTAATTTACATTATATGTATATATATATATATATATATATAATATATATATATATATATTATATATATATATATATATATAACACTATATATATAAAACTATAATATAAAAATCCTTGTCAGTGAATATTTTGTCACAAAATTTTCTTGGTTCTGCCAGTCAACTCCTCACATCACTTGGGTGTAGCCCGCAGAATATGCTTCTGCCTTGTCATAGTAGCTACATGACCTACCATGTGGGGAAAAATATTGGGAGGAGGCGACAATAATTCATTAAGCCGAACTTTGAGAAGGAAATGTCAAACATCTTCCAGCACCCCATTGTTGATATAGTGATAAATTAGTTTCTGAGGCGACAAGGGCAGAGAAAAGAATGGTGTGATTGATTCTTCTCTCAGTCACTCCCGTTTCCATCTTCCAAGGCCAACTGAGCATCTGGGCTGATTTGTCAGAAAAGATTAATATAAATTTTGCTTATCTAATGCCATATTCTGTTGAAGTCACACAAATTGAATGATAAATGGGTTATAGTTTTGAGTCGATGATAGAGAACTGTAACTGCTTACTATGGGCTTTAATAGAACGGAATAGAATAAGAAAATTTTATTATTATTACGGCGTAGATTATATTTTCAAGTTAAGGATGAAGAACTGTAACTGGCTTCTATAGATCGGAATAGAATGAGAAAATATTATTTACAATGACGTCAAACGTAGAAAGTTTACATTTTAGAAGTTCAATACGGTAAGTCAGGAATTACGGTGTTTACTCGGGACAGAAACGTCAGATGGAATCCTCTCTTTATCTCCAGATAACTCATTTATCATTCAAACTAAGCTGATATCTTTTTCCAAAGTTTGAAGTTTCAGTTCCACACTTGCTCTATTTGAAATACTGTCCACTGGAAGCTCTTGAACTTCTATTTTAGCTATAAACTATTCTATTGGAAATTAACCTACTCAACTATGGAAAACCCATGGACTAGAGTACATGACTCTACTAATCTTCTGATAGATGATTGTGAGTTTAAAAGGAAAGGATTATACAATCACCCTTCCTCTTAAAATATGCCCAATTGAAACACGAGCGTCATTTCAGTTTTCATCTTTCTAAATGAGGCTAATATAGATTTTTCGTCTAGGTTTGTTCATGATAAAAGTTAGTATATAAGTTTGTGATATACGAGACGGATTTTGGTTGAATTGAAGATGAAAACAGCATTAGAAGGCTTTGCTAGAAACACTCATTGCTAAATCTTCCTCTATTGATGTACCTAGGAGTATTAGATATTTTACTGTTTTAAAATAACCAGACAGCTCTAGGATGTTTTGGAGAAACAAGTATTATACAACCCTCATCTGTAAAACCACTTGAAAAATTAGGAAACTTGAACTTGGACCTGAACGTATGTTTTAAAAACTAAGACTGCTCACTCATTATTCAATTATGTTTCTTCTCACCTTCGTAATGTTTCCACTATCCATAACTCAAAACAAACAAAGTTGATAGAATCTTTTGTCACCTTTGATCTTGAACTGAAATGTTTTTCCAGTTCATTCTCAACGTCCTGGTAAAAGCGACGACCACCAGGATTAGTGAGCTACGAATATGTAAATAGCGTCAGACTATCTCTATTTCTGTATACTCATTTCTCTACTAACTGGAACGTGTTAAGAGACTTTTGTTGAGCATCTTTGTTCCTCATTACCACCTTTGTTAATCAGGCAGTCGGGGCTGCTTCCGGCCTAGCGATTCGATTCCTTCCCTCAACACGATTTTGGGAATTGTCCAGCATATGATTGGGCCCACGCAACACAACATCCGACAAGCTCTTCTCAGTTGTCGCATTGTCCTCGCTCTTCAACACAACCACTACTCCAACAATAGTATCGAGTGTCACAGACGATTCTCAACACAACAAAATCAAAGATGCTTGCCAGCCATCTGAGTTCAATCAACCTTGTGCTGTCACATTGGACCATGCTGAATTCCTAAGCGCCAATCTTAAGCCAGCTATCAAAAAGCACTACTTCTTACTCGAATCTTACATCTTGAAAGGAAACATTTCAAGACTTTGGATTAAAATAAATTATATTTAACAGTTTCTGAATTGTATCAAAGTCATGATTGCTTGTAATCATGCATAAAAGTGTCGTTCCAACTAACTTGAAAGTCAAGTTCCAGAGTTTTTTCTTTAACCATTTGTTAGAATTCATCTGTTTTATTTGGATTCAAGAGCATCACAGTCGTATTTCCCTAATCCTCCTTCCTATTCATTCTCATCGATTTTTTCTGGGTGAGATGAGTTTCTCCATTCTAGAAAAATATCAAAACTTCTCCTTTTGACAAAAACTAGTATAATGAGCTGTGTTTTATTAACCAATATACAACTCTGTATATTGTTCGGCTAAGCAGAAGCTATATATCAGGAAAACAGGCCACCAACAAAGATTTCGGACTTTGGTCCGAAAGTACGGACAACGTTGAAAATCCCTAAATATCTCATGATTTTGTGTCACACTGTTAGGAAATTTATAGACCTACTATTAAGCTGGTCTATATTTTTGTTTCATTTACATTTGTATGATGTTTCAAGATCTTGAAATACCTTGATATATCTTATTCAGATTGAAGATATAATGGTTGTGACAAACACTTGTGAGTCTCATAATCTATTTTCAGTTCCACATCTCACTTAATTGACGATATTTCCTCATCTATTTCACTTTATATGACGTACTGAGAAAACAGTATTCTCTCTCAGGAAGTGTCAAATCCAAAATGAATCAAATCATCAGTTTTCTATTAGTTAGTAGTTTTCTATTCAGGAGACATGAATAAGAAATAGTTATCAAACAATAGGATTGTTTCTGTTTACTTCCTGGGAGAGTTGGATAGAGCAGCTTACATTTCATATTGGATGATTGATTTTTTCGATAAGTTGATGAATGAACTTATATAAATCGAAGAACTTCGAGAATGTAATAATTCCAAGATTTCGCACAAAATAATTCTACAACCGCTTCTAAATTGACCAGAAAAATGAGGATTAGGCTGAGACTCAACACTATCGAGGTCTTAGAAATTCAAAATGATCTCGAAAGTTGAAATCAATTAGCTGTCAAATTATAGAGGATAAATAAGAAACCAATCTCAGCTTGATTCTGACTAGAGACTGGCGGAAACCTTTTGACTACAAATGACTGTGTTAACCCAATATCTCCAGAATGGTAAGGGTGTAAATCAGTAGAGACTCGACATTATCCTTAGCGTGGACTTTAATACGAACCCATTAAGCATGTGTATAGATAACACATTATGTGTATGCCAAGTTATGTTCAATCTGTGCTCAAGTTATGTTCAATCTGTGCTTAAGTTATGTTATGCTTTTAGAATTAAGTTTTGTTTGGTCCTTCAAAATTATTTCTTTAATATGTTAATATTTCATATTTTAGTGATAATAATGTGATTTTTTCTTCTAAGTTTGGTTTTGAAGCATCTAAATTTAAAAATCTACTTCGTGAAAATAATTAAGAACTGAACATTTTGTGAAGTGGACAACTACAAGACTTAACCTATTTCGGACTATGTGTAACCTTATCTAAATTTGGGAGAGGAATAGCACAAGCTTACCTTATTTTTTTCTCTCCCTATCATTTTTGATGATGTACTTGTATGAATCAATAAATAGTCTAATGGAATTTATAATAAGGACCGCAAAAAATCGGATGTTCAAAATCGATGTGTGTGAAAATAGACTTATACAGTATCAGCTGATAAAAGTTGCAGATTCAGGTGTCAGATCATCGTAGTAAAAAGTCCACGGTTGAATTTCACTTTTTATGAGAGTAGACGCTCGTATTTAAAGTCCACTGTAAGTAAGTCCACGTAACCACTCTGTCAACGCTCCCAGTTGATAAGGACAGTAAATTTCTCGTTCAGCTTGTTCGGAAAGACCAACCAGTTCGGCCGAATCGATAACACTGTCAGAGCCGAGATTATCACCAGGATTGACAAGTCGGTTAATCTTACACAAGTGAGCATACGGGTGCTGATGTATGATGACCGGTTAAGAGCTGCTGAGAAGTGTGAAGACCAGAGAAGTCAATTGTACAAAAAGTTATGATCTTGTTGATGACCCTGACAGATGACTACATTTTGAGTGAATGTTCGCAATCGATATGTGTAAATTATGCTGGAGTTTTCCTACTGGAGTTATTTTTAAACATTTTACGAAAATAGAATGTAATCTGCCAGGCTGTTTTGATCATGGAGCCTGATAAACAATATGAGAAGGGTTCAAATGATCCTTGTAGAGTAGGCTTTTCATTTTGTAATAATTTAACTCAGCTTAATAACTCCAATAGGACAGCTATTTGATATTATTTAATATTGTTTTTATTTCATTCTTCATTCTACAAAGAAGCAGCACATCACTAGAATGATCGGAAGAGAGCAAATAAGGATACTAAAAGCACCATTTCTCTCTCAAATTTGAATAAGATAACAAAGTCCGAAATAAGGTTATGTCCTTCAGGTCTTACCTTTCAAATATAAAAATTATACATATCTAAATTTATAGGAATTTATTTATTATTAGGCTATAATAGAGTACAGAACAGAAATACATTTTTGACGCTGTACGTTCTTATCAATAGTATAATTTTCAAGGGCAACACTCAATGATTTTCAAACAATACTTTGTTTTCTGACAAGATCAAATATCATTCCAGAATAAACAACCTTTTTACTGTTCTCCATGGATTCTTTTGACTAAGCATACAGAATCACAGAATGCGTCTATAGTACATTGCATCTTTAATGATGGCAAATAAATGTTATTCAGTGGAAAATCCAAACTCTCTTCGACCTCCTTGATTCTTTCCATAATTATGGTTGGTTCACAACCATTTTCCAAAAAATCTTAGAATACCCTTCTTCAGCACAAAAATAACTTTTAACTCATGCTCTCAAATTTAGTAGGAAGAATCGACTAGAACAATAATAATATTATTATTTGGAATATGCAATTCGTATTGTGTCATACATTGAATAGGTGAACCCACATTATCATAGACGATTATGCTCATAAAACCTCGTGGAGGATTGCTATTTAATATTCTAGAACATCCTTGAAAATGTTTGCTCATCCCTCCTACTGATGCGATAGAAATCGTTACTCAAGTCGATAATGCTTCTTAACTCATCTTTATTAATAAAACATACTTTCTAGAGTTGGTGTTACTGTCAAGGAGAAGCAGTGAACTTGAGAGAGAAAGACTACGTGAGCGCATGATTGAGAATTCTCAACGTGTCTGCAATAATAATTTTTTCGGCAATCCATCATACTCTTGCCAAAACATGGATTGCAATAAATATGCGGTATTCATCTTTTTAGGAGTTCATTACTATTGAGCTGATAACTTCGAGCTTTAGTATTCCTATCGGTCATTCATTTTTGACACTACTCTACACTCTTAAATAATACTTCTCTACACAGCTATATGTACTCTACAAACTGAATAATGTACAATAGTAATAGAATCAATACGAAGAACTAATGATGGGAATCAATGAAATATCAGTGGCCACTCATTCTGTAGAAAAACGGAATACAGCATTGTATTCTGTAAACATATTGTATAATACATATTGTATTCTGTGATAGAAGTTATTCATGAATGATGAAGGTTTGACTCTCTCAGTACCACTAGATGATATCATAGAGAAACAATAGCGTAAGTAGATATCCCATGGTATAGGGAATTTATGTCGCAACTTTTACTGTTATCACAAGCCGATAACTGTCGATTATTGTCAATTTTTACTGCTTTGTTGGGGTGATAGTGTATGAACGGCACAATTTGAGAGACTACCAGCGTCACACAGCTGCATAGGAAAGAACTACGTGAACTATCGGCTTGGGATAACAGTAAAAGTTTCAACATAAATTCCCTATACCATGGGATATCTACTTATGCTATCGTTTCTCTATGATGATATTAGAAAATTACTTCAGCGATAGTTATGATTTTTATACTATACTACTTTTATATATATTTATACTATACTCCGTTCAAATTAACTTCGGACTTGGAATGGATATGCGCAGCAGAGAAGGCAGACAGCGGCAGGGATACAACGGCGGCTATGTTTCCGTTGTGTACCGGCCAGCGTTCTCTAATTTCCACTAGTATTCAAGCGCTCATGTTTAACTTAGGAAGTTTCCTCTCTGCTATCACAGACTCGACTGACTCTATTTGACAAATCGACAACTACGCTTCCACCTATGACTCAATCCATCACTGCAATTGGCTGATCTACTTCAAAACTGATCTACTCCCTCCATTTCTCTGCGCTGCAAATTCCTACAAATCTGAAGAAAATTTGCACGGAGTATAACTTTTTCAATTTCTTCTTCTATTCCATACAGTATGAAATTGATCTTAATCAGAGAGTATACCGGTACAGCATATAGAATGTAATTCTATACTCTATGTCTATACTCTCTAATCATTGCATTCTATATCTATATTACATTGTATACTCTCTGATCATAATCCCATAGCTGGGTAAAGTTGATCCATTACTAGTTTTATAATTACTATATATTAAATCATTGAAGCGCCAACGAAATAGATGGCGCTTATATGTTGTTGAATGGACTATCGCATGTTATATAATCAGGTAAAAGATTAGAGTCAAGCACAAAACAGAAAAAGACTAACAGGAATATGAGAATTATTTATTGTTATGGAAATTCTGTACTGCTTGTTATGTAGAAGAAGGGACAATAGAATAAAAGAATGAGCCACTCGTCACGATCTAACTCACGAAAATTTGCTGTTACAAATGAAATTCGATTTTGCTCTCCAGACACAATCGCCAGTCTACCATTCTCTGCAATCTTCCAGTTTTTTTCAAATGCATTGAATTGTTTCTTTGGAAATACAGTAGTAATATTCTCGTATTGTAATGTATATTTAGTGCTTTTGAATGTGGACAATCACGATGTTCAGAGGTTCAGATGTTCCGAACAAACTCCTGTACTGTATTTAAAAAAAACTGGAAGAAAGCTTCTTCTTTCACAGGCCTTCTTCTTTTATACTCTCCAATGCTTTCATTCATTTTACCACATCCATGGTCATTTTGATTCGGTGAATCACGAGTTGCAATAAATAACTCATTCTAACTACCTGTACATCGGCAGTTCAAAAAAATTAATTAATTTATTATCTATTCAACGCACGTTGGGCTCACTGAGAGCTGAAGTCTAGTATTCAATCCAATTAGTATGACAAGACAAGATAACTGAGTTAGTCTTATTGCATGTTGCATAAAAATATGCATTATTGATCTGATAAGCGTCAAACACATGATTAAGTGACCGATATCAATCCTGGAAACAAATTTTCCCGTTGAATTAAATTAATTTTAGAGCCCATCAAGGAATCCATCATGTTAGTAAAGCCGTGTCCACCCTGAACAAATATTCGGTCAAATTTTATTATGTTTGACAAACAATGATTGTCCAAAAAGTTTGTCCCTGAGCTCCTCAGCAAACATGTATGTCGAACATTTGTTCAGTGTGGACACGGCATTATAATGAGCACAGTTCATCAATGGACGGAATAAACATAGTACGAATATCAACAAACGTAGAATACGTTTCCAGTTGCACACACATCGATTTTTGGACGTACGATTTTTTACCGTCTTTATGAATTCTACTAGATTAAACAGATGATGATTGTCAAGTTTCGTTCAATCTAATAGAATTTATAAGGACAGCAAAAAATCGTACGAACTGAATGTGTGTGTGTTGCTAGCCTTAGAATTAATTTACAAATTATCACTGTCGAAAACATACTGTTTCGCTGTCAAAACTACAAAAAGTAGAATACCTATACATTATTTCATCAATTTGGATACAGCAACTTCTTCTTTAAAATGTGAAAATGTGACAGCATGTCCAATACGTGAGCTAAACATAACACGCCAAAATACTTGTTTCGAGCTTCAAACTAACAATATACCGTTAAAGTTTCTTGAAAATTATTGGTGCCACTAAACTTGGAACTATACGCCGACTTGGGCAATAATTTATATTGTTTTACAGTAGCTTAAATCACAAGATGGTGTTCGCCGCACAAAAAAAAAGCAACTCGAACTGTCTCTTTACACGCACCACGCACTACCACCTGTCACTGATCAAGCTCATAAACTTCACTGTAGCATGTTGTAGAACACGAAAAATCCAGCTTCTTCGACTCAACAAAATACTGGACTTCTGGACTATTGGGAAAGTATGTTGTTTGACAGTAGGCCTACATCTGATTATGAAGGCATTTTTTTCGAATTTAGGCCTAATCTTGTTTTGTTTTTATAGATCTGTCATCTGTATTGCTACAGATTTAGTGACAAGTTTACCAGTTAGAAGGTGGAACTCCATCATCGTTAAGCTCGTCAGCAAGTTTACCGAAGAATGGGAAGCAGTGTTAGGGCCAAGCCACATTAGGCGTTTTACAGAAGAGTCGGCAGGGCAGGAAGCTATTCTCCGTTTGGCTGATTATCATTATCAGCTGATTCCCGAACGCCAATCGGAGAGATTCCTGCCCTGCCGACTCTTCTGGAAAACGACTCATGTGGCTTGGCCCTTGTGTTCAATGAAATCAATCTTCGAGTGTTCCATGTCTGTCCATGTTCCGTGCTCTTAAGTGACTATTTAACATTATTCCAGCAGGGGAGTATTGTGGGGAGGGCGGTTATTCTCGAGAGGGGAGAGGGGGTGTTGAAAAACCAATTTTCTGAGGGGGGGGGTCTAAAAAGGCCATCAATATTTTTAGGGGAGGGTCACCCTGCTTGGAGTTACAAGCTACTGATGTTTTTGAGCCACTAGAGTAGGAGGACAGAGACCCTCGCTAAAAGCGATTATATTCCACAAAAATTAATACTTGTTATAATCTATTCTGTCTCTGATATTTTGAAGACAACAAGCAATAACCACATTTATTTAATCACTTTTTGCTATTACATTTAATCACATTTATTTCGCTAATACTCAATATCAACAATATCATTGTTAGAATAGATACTCATTACAACAATATCAATTGAAAATTAAAAAATAGAACATTCTTCTCCAATTCAGCCTACCATTAATATTTAATCACTTTTTGCTATTACATTTTAATCACATTTATTTCGCTAATACTCAATATCATTGTTAGAATAAATAGTCATTACAACAATATCAAATGAAAATACAAAAATAGAACATTCTTCTCCAATTCAGCCTACCATTATATTTTAGAGATGCCAATTAGGATCTTTTCTTGATCTGGTAATCTCTGGGCACATCACATCACCTCGATAACTGAATCACCTCAAAAGCTTTTTTGGAGAAATTTCCTCAACTGTAAGTAATATTGTTGACCCGAAAAAACAAAAATAGTTCAATTATAGAATGAACTCCATCTGTTCTGATTCAGTTCTATTTTTATAAATTGGGCGAGAAATTTGATTCGAGGAAAAATTCTTTCGGTAACCCAAATTATTCACAAATGCGCTTACCAGTCCAATTTTACAGGACTCAAAATGATCTTTCTATGAAATAGTTTCATATCATAGTACATGACTGATTTTCAACGCAAAAATATTTCGAGATTGTTTTCTAAAATCTTCAAATAGGTTTATTCTTTACAGGAAAAGGGAAACCTATCATGACAGATATTTTAATAACTTATTCTCTATTCCCTGTTCATGAGAAAATTATATTCAACAACTTAATCGAGAAAAGTACATGGTGTCGATCATAAATCAAGCCCAGCACACAAATTTAAAAAAAGTCTGGTTCCTGAATATTTGTCCAGCTCGAGTTTTTCTGCAATCGTATTCAACAGTCTCTAACTGTCGTATTCTTTATTGTGTGATCACGCTGGGGCTTCAAATCATAACTTAGTAGAAAGGAAGATACTATCCATCATATATTCAAATTTTGTTTAGCCTACTGATAAAACTAATATTGCATCGTTTATACAACTCTATTCAAGACCTGTTCACCTTCAAATATAAATTGAATGCGGTGTATGTTGTTTTCCATATGAAATGATTAAATATTTGGAATGGAATTCACGCAGTTCTCACACCATTCATTCGGTCATTTTTTGGATGTCTCTCCATAATTGGTGTTTCGTGATCCTCAATCGACAACTAATTTTGTTTTTAGTATTATTACCAAGCATAAAGGTGGGGTTGGTTGGAATTAGATTCGTTAAATTTTCATGATTCAACAGAAGTCCAAACTTTGAACTAGATTATAAAATACTTTATAGTATATTTCGCAGCTAGGGCCGAAAATGAGACTTTTCCGGCTCGAAATCGGTTTTCAAGTCCGAGGCCGTAGGCCGAGGACTATAAAAGATTGAGAGCCGGAAAAACATTTTTGCCCGTGTGGTGCGAACGCTATTTTTCGCCACACAGAAAAATTAACAATATATATATATATATATATATATATATAATATATATATATATATATATATATATATATAATATATTTATTTATTTATTTATTTATGAGAATAATTGTTCATTAAGCACTTCCGAAAGAAAAAGTGGAAGGTCATAGCTCTAGCAAATCTAAGGTAATCTGAATATCAGGAAATTGTCCAAGTATTTTTATTTTTTATTCTGATTTGTCTAAATAACCTAAAAGATTATGTTCAATTATTCACCTTTCTTAGTTGCATGTAAGCGGCCGGAAAGGGTACTCTTTTCTGTTCTGACGTCAGACGAGAGTCGTCTGCAAACAATGTCTTTCAGATCTACGTAGGGACTGGAAAACAGCTGCTTTCTGTGCAGTGTGGCGAAAAAGCTATAGTATGTACTATCTATAAAATTCATTGGGAGAACATCTTTTGGGCTAAGCCTGTAGTTCTCTCCCTATTATACTTCATTGTATGAATGAATAGATAAATTGTAGGAACAAATACATTGTCCCATTAAATTGTACTAGTGAGTACCAAAGGAGGCCTACATTAATCTCAGAATCTAAGATAAAAGTCTAAGAAATTTGAATCCAGTTGAATATTTATGTTCTTCAACTCATTTTTCATTCTACTCTAACTTAAAACTCCATCAAACATCTATTCATAAATCTTTATTCAACTGATATGGGCGTCTGCAGCTTACAATCAATAACAAGCATATTATGAAGACTTCTCGTATTTTATTGGAAACTTTCCAAACAATAACACTCCAACTTGAGCTACAACCATCATCATTGGTCCATAATCGTAAATTTTACAAAGTAGGTAATTTTCTCCACTAGAACTCAATGGTTCATTTTTTGCAGGCTTGATAAATCGGTTTAACAGTAATTTTATTTTCCACTTCACATTGTTACTTGAATATGTAGATTAGTGTCATGTGATTCAATAAGTCTTTCAGTCCTGAGAATCCAACCAGAAAACGTTGTACAGCTCACTTGATTTAAAACTATTATAATTATCAAGTGGATGTCGACTCAATGCAAAAAAAATTCTTATTTTAAAAACTGGACGTTGATATCGTGGGAACACTTCTAAAAAACTATTATGTCATTTTCTTTAGCAATTAAGATTTTAGTATTTTTCAAAATGTGGAAAGCACTCTCTCTCTCTCTCTCTATTGATGGCCAAATTTCAATTTCACGCAAAAGTGAGTCAACCGCCACTAACTTATTGAACACTTTATAACTTAAGCTATTATGAGAATATTCCAGAATTAACAACAAATTTATTTCAATCCTAACTGAAACCAGAGACAAATAATACAAGTATTAATAGCCTATTTAAAGGGATCTTTACACTATGTTGAAACAAACTATCTCAATTCACAGGTTCAATACATTGGTACTAAATTTAGTGAATGATATCGTAACAAAACTGAATCTTCCTTATGGAAAACTAGTAAAAAGGACCTTTAGGTCAATTACAAAATTCTCACAAAATGGCGACCCGCGAACATGGACTTTAGGAGGAGGCTCACTGTGAATAATTTTTAATGAAGAATAATTTCCTGTTGAAAAGCTATCAGCCTTTTTTCTTAGTGAATTTTTCGTTTAGAAAAATATTATAAATACCGTATCTCGAATATTACTGACTCAATATTAGTTTTGAATCAATCGGTATCAATGTACACGAGATTGATTTTACCATACGTAACTCATTAAAGTTACCAAGAAAAAATCAAAGAGCACACCTTACCGAGAGAGAAGTCGCCTTTGGGATAAATGTGGTAGGCTATTTATGTAGTAGTCATATGTAATTTGAACAAGAAATGATTGTGATTCTAAGAAATAGTTGTATTATGATATCATTTAGCAGAACTTTACAATTAATAAATTATTAAGTTACCACAGGCCAAGTTCTACAAAAGCCTGCAATAAATGAAGATTTTAAAAACGTTCATAAATTTTAATAATCATACTGAATTAGAATTGAAATTTTAAGGAAGATTTTATTAATTTTTCATCAATTTTATAGTTCTGTGGAAAGACATGAATGATCATAGCAGGCTTTACATGCAAAGGCATGCAATATGATTATGATAGTTAAAGGTCATCACAAGGATTCATGATAGGCATATCAAATAGAATAATTATAAGCAGAGTTTATTCGAATAATTTATTAGAGAGCTATTAGAGACTTATATGCCGACTTTACTTGCGTTATTAGTAATGAATTTTATCATGGTATTATAGAATCTATAATACAATATAATATTATATTGATTGCCGTAGTAGCTAATCGCTATAATGACTTTAGCATACTCGAACAATTAAATAAGATTATTTATTTGAACGAACAATATTACAAATTGAGGTATTATTTCTATTGTCAATTGATGCTAGTATTATTGACATATAATAGATTATTAACTATATGTTATCGAGATTAATGCTAATATTTATTAATTGCAATATGATTATAGACCTTGTCTTGATAATCAATGATCGTCCATTAATGAACAATCATGAATTATTGTGCATACTTCTATCATTAAAAAATTATTTATTGATTTATTTTAATAGCCTGCAATTAAATGACTTGTCATGCACACTTTAACAATTCAAAAATTATTTATTGAATAAATAAATATTATAATTCAGGTAATGTTTATCAATGCCAATTCCATTAGCATACTATAAAGCATTATACCGTATATTATCAAGGTTAATGATAATATTTTGAATGCCTTAATAAATTGAATGCTTTACGATAATACATCGAATGCTTTATTGTTCACTGCTATTTCGAAGAGTATACTCCAAGCTTAAAATTTTTTGAGTAGCCAAAGATTGTGAATAATTGTGGTCATGTTCCTTAATGATAATATTATTGGCATAAGATGAAATACCATGCATTATCAGAATAATTGATAATTTTTTCTTGAATGTTTATGTTTAATTTTTTTATAAGTAGGGAATATTACTTGCATTTCATGCGGGCAGAAGACTTTGCGATATCTGCTTTTTGATTCAAGCTTTCATAATTAATGAGCAATGACCAGGTGATTTCCGATTTTTCCATCATGATCCATAGATCATAATTGGTTTCATCGCTATCTTATCAACTACTCGTTGTTATCGTATCGTGGTTATTCGTTGTCATATATTAAACTCCTTTAGACTTGGAAATTTCATCGTTGTATTCCTCAATCATGCTTCATTTGAGCTACACTTCTCCCGACCTTCATTGACGTTGAATATGGGAAACGGCTTGACCACTGACGTCAGCTCAGCTGCGGACGACTCACCCGGCGGTTATCCACTGTCTAGCAGTCTGACGTCTACCCAAGATATTCAAAATTTCTGTTCGTCCACAACTCTTGACGCGGCAGTAGGACTTAATGGAGGAGCGTCGCCCGCCAGACCAACGACTTCAGAATCCGTTGCTCATCACGGGTACATCACACGGGGAGCCATTTCAACACAGCCAAGCAGTGGAGATGATGGAAACCCGCCTTCTCTTACCAAAGTCGCCGATATAGGAGGTCGACAGTTTAATCAAACACCACCTTCACCGGTCATGGAAGATACTATGCTGGATTTTCTCAAACAACTTCGTGAGGAAAGGAGAGCGCATCAAAAGAATCTCGAAAAAAGCCTGATAGGAATATTAGAGGAAGCACACCTGAGCATGAATTTGAGATGGATAAAATGCAGGAGAGCTTTTCATCACAAATTTTAAACCAAGGTGATTATTCACGAGAGGAGGTAGTGATGGAGGAAAATGCAGAAATCGAGAAACATACCGATGATGAGGTGGCACTTAGTGACTCAGTGGTAGTGACTCAAGCGAAAATAGAGCTACACGTTTCAGAACATGCTGGAAAGAACTACTCCGCCCTTAGTGATACTGTAGAGAGTAAACTGATTCCCACTGTAGCTGATCATGTACTTGTCATTGATTCGAAGCTGGAAGAAATAAAAACAACATGGCTCCTCACTGCTGAAGAAGATGATAAGGAATTTGAGGAAGCTGAGCTGCTCAAACACAATGATTCTACTACATCTACAAGGTTGGAGCCCACGACTCAAGGTTGGAATGTGTGTCAGCTGAACTTGAATCAATTGAGAGGGAGAACTTTGATATTTCATCGAGGATTTCAGCTTGGACAGAGTATTTGGATGGAATTTCATCATGCCTCTGCTGCTCTTCAAAGATTCACAAAGGGGTTCTTTCATCTCTGTACTGGGCCATACACTGTTCATCAAATCTCAAGCCAGGGTGATGTATGCCGAGCCAAGCTGTCTCTGAGCGGTTGGACTCTTCTCATGAGGCTCTTTCTCCATCAGTGGATGATAACTCTTGCTTCAAGATGCTTATGCCGATCCATCAGCTTACAAAGATTTGTATCAAGGAGAGAACTAGAAGAAGATGCCACCCTACTACAAAAGCCTCACATCGTCACACTCTTTGTTGGAATTTTACGTCACCTGATGTCATCACTGTCGTTGGAGTCTCTTCACTTCAGGGATCGTCAATTTACGACCCAAATGAAATGCAAGTGATAAAAAATAATTCAATAATATTTTGGTTATATTTCCCAATTAATGTCGTATATTATCATTCCTATAATTAAAATATTTATCTATATCATATTGTATTATTTGTATCCCAAAGGCGAATTAATGTTATATTATGTGTCACAACTTGAGAATTGTCAAGTTGTGTGTTGTGTCTCCTGCTGCCCATTTAAATGTATAACACGTTAATTAATTGTGATTTATTTTTCAATATATTTTTCATGAACTTGAATATCATAATATTCACTATTCGAGAATATTTTTCTTAATTCAAGCAGAGCCTATTTAATGTACTCTATTCTTGAGTTTTGTGTTCACTTGATGTTATGTGATGGTGCAGCAGGACAATGTGATAAATTTTGTGTTAAATGTAAGAATATTATGTCTCTTTATGTGCCAGTGCAGTTATCAGCACCTTAAGTGCGCTCCACTGTTAGGAGTAGCCCTTCTGGTCTTCAAGACGAAATATTTTGAAGCTATATTCCAAATTTGGAACTTGAATTTTCAAATTAAACTATACAGTTTTTTGCATTGGATAACTGCACAAAACGTTGAACTAACATGCAATGCACATGGTTGCATGAACGAACAATGATACTCATTGATCTTATATTTATATAAACTGAAAATGTTATCAACACAGACAAAACAAAAACAAAATGAATAAAAAAAAACATATTGAAGAAAATTACTTAAATGAACAAAAGCATCAAGTAATAAAATGAAATAACAGAACAAAGCAAAAAAAAAAATAAAATAAAATAAAAATTAACCAAAGGAAAATGTCTGTGATATATCATAAACTAACTCAGTATTATTATTGTTATTAGCATTAAGATTAGTATCATTGTTAAGATTATTATTATATTTGTTAGATGTTATTTAAATGTATATTATTTGTTATTATCAGCATGCCCCACTGTAAGGAAAATGAGAAAGTGAAACGATTGGAAGATACACACAGCCAATAAACAGAATCAGGTTGAAAGAGTGAACGCACAGCCGGCCAATGAGATAATCAAATTAGAGAGATTAAACATGAGATAGAAATGAAAGAATAGAGCCCAACACAAAATGAACACATCCAAGAGAGGAAAATAATCAATTGAAAAGACAAGGTTGTCTATGGAATGAATAATGAACACAGATATACAATTTGCAAATTTAATTTTAATTGAAATTAGAGAAATCAAAGACAAATTAAGTGAGTCAGAAATGTGACATAATGCTCTAATTGTATTCAGTTTGTGGGAATTGCTATTTGGAAACTTATGTGGCATCACAGATGTTGTCATGTTGGAGATATTGGAGTATGGCGGGCCAGCAAACTTAGTATTACATCTTCTTTGGTCCTCCGGGCCAGATTATTATTTGGGATTTTCTTTTCTTTTTTTTTTAGGTGAGTGGGGCTTGTTGCCCACTTCACTAATTATTGTAATTATTGTGGAGAGAATTCCTCTTGCAAATTGGGGCTTTTATGTGACATCACATTTCATAAGTAGGCTGGCATAGTTGAAATTGATAGTAGCGAGCATCAATATCGATAAGATAAGATGCCAGCCTGCTATTTCTTCGGTTCATACAGCTTTAATTATAATAAAAATTCATTCCAATACTGTGATATTATAAATGTTTGTCAAGTTATATTTTTAATAATTATTGTTTACTCTCTCCCGGCAACTGAGAAGGAACTCCGCCTGTGTTTTCGTCACTCTTCTCCTAGACTCCTCGGGACTTGCAAACGTAAAGGTGTGCGGAGAATCGAAGTGATTTAGTGGTTTAGTGAGTACGCGTGTGAAAGAAGGCTGGCGGACGGAAGACTACCACCTAATGCTCTACCGGAGGATTGCTGTCTGGGGACGATACTTAAACTAAAACCGGTGAGTCCGTTCCTTATGGAAAACTAGTAAAAGGGACCCTTAGGTCAAAATCCAAATTTCTCACAATATTTATATAAATGTACTGGATTTGTGTTAACACATTGTATAGTCTATGTTATCGATATGGCTCGAAGGCAAAGAAATTATTAATCGCACAACCTAAGTAATAATTTGATATTTTTTGTACGATCTATTTGAACCTAAATGGCGGAGGACTAAGATATTCAAATTTTATGTTAATTTGAAAGTCGGAAATGAGATTTGTAAAACTTGAGAAAGGAGAACCAGCACTCGCCAACCAAATGCCACCAGGAGAGGACCCCAAATATTTTAGAGCGTAGTACCTTGCTAATAATTTGTAAAAGTTAAAGTAAAAAATCACATTATTAAATTTCTTAAAAGACTTCGTGATGCTATTGTAAAGCAGAAGTCATTTTCATTTTTTAAATAAATTTATAACCCCTTGGAAGAGACGATTCCGGCTACCTTATTCCCGGACCACATGGAGTTGGATCGACATCGGCGGCTTACAAGAAGATTTCGACACGTGAGTGATAAATATTGAATTAGTGATGGGCGCCCTAGTGCTTCGAATTAATCTAATAATCAAAGCTAGCTCGTCGAAAGGGTTTTTATTATAAATTAAGAAATTAATAAGAGTAATACTTGCGCAAGTAAAATTAGTATTAAAGGTATTTTATTGAAAGAAAAAGATAGATCAATACATTTCAGAAAATTCTATGAATCAAAGAAGTACAAAATCTAGGCTATTAAAAATATGCATATGATATTTAATTTTTGCAATATAATTTGCGATAGTTTGTTATAGCTCTAATTCACTAGATGAATGGCTCTACCTATTCCGTCAGGTGCCGAATCTTGCACCCTGAGATAAAATATATATTTGATACAAAGAAATCTACTAAGTACTAGAGATTTTAATATATATATATATTTGGATTATTAGTGGCTAATTTATCAAGCTGATCTTAAAGACATATTTTTTAATTGAATGTCCAAGTCAACAAGTATTAACAAGCGTATATCGCAGCTACATGCAAAAGAATGCATATGATTTTAAGATAAAGGCACATGGTAATGATTCGTGCCATAAATCTAGAATATAAAGTTTAGCCTGTGATATTTACTGATTTCAATTATTGTTCTATTTTTATATTATATTTTTTATCGCTCTTTATATATTTTTTGCCTCGATCTATTTTTTTTGCATTATTGTTTAATATATGTATGAAATGTTTATGGTGTGCAATTTATTTTTATTCCTCAACACTATAGTATAAGTATCATATTTATATATATTATTTTTATTTAATTACAAGAGTTATAGGAGAGGCCCATACCTAGGCCTAGAAAGATTTTTATGAGACTGAATCCTATTAAAAAACCACGACCTAAATATATGATTATATCAAATATCTCATGCTTTACCGACTGATGCCAAGCAGGAGGCTAATCGTTATTTAAATATAAAGAATAACGTGACACCCTTTAAAATAAATTTTACAATAACATATTATACGTCTTCCATCACCCTTTATCAGCAAAATTTAATCAAAATATGGCTAAATTCTTACTTGAACGAGAATTTTGGACTGAGTTGGTTCTCAAAAAAAGTAGAGGACTTAAATAATCTGTGGTTGGGATCCATATGGTAGATAAAGATAATGCTTCAGTTCATGCATTTTGAGAGGAACTGCCTCTTGAACAGATAGTCCCTCTGGAATGGTCTTTGGCAAGATAAAATGTGTGAATTCGAAAGATATAAATAAAGAAGAGGAACTTTAAAGTGTTTTTCATCTTAGAAACCACAATATTTTATAGCATTGCTCTTGAAACACCTAAAGATGGAAATAAAATTTGGGAAAGGTTTGGACAGGGATTTTCCGACAACAATGACCAGATAAACTTGACAGTTTGCAACATCTATAAACTCGAGAAATCCCATTATCGATTTTAGAAGTTTGTCGCAGATTTAAGATTTGGTCAGGGAATCGGGCATAAATAGGAATCAGCATTGACGCATATTGTTCTGATTTGTCGTGGTTTTGTTGAAGACAGAGATAGAGGTGCGATCTGTGATGTCTTTATCACGTTTAAACAACAACTTGTCCGAAGCAAGTCTTCATTGGTTTATGGTCGTCAGATTGTATCCATTAAAAACGAATACAAATGTGACAGCCTAATTCGGTCAGATTAAGTTACAATCCTTAGAACGAACTCAACAAGGCTCAATAAAAAGTTATTTTTATGGCTATCTAAAAGTGGGATAGTATATTTTAACATTGGGGACTTTTATTAGTCCATCAATCCTGATAGCCTTGTATTGATTCGAAAACTATACTAAACTACCGATACAAAGCTAAAATTCACAAGAAAATTGGTTGTAAATTCGAAATTTTAGATAATTTTGGAAATTCTTTATGTCTATTCCAACTCCTCAACGTAATCTTAGGAAAGGATTGGTCCAAGTCCAAGGACGTAAACTTGGGACAAGAGAACTGAAAGCTGTGACTTATATGCGTAGGCTGGTGAAAGAAATATGTTTCTGAAGAAGAAAATTGATTCTCTATAGTTGATCTAATTTTGAGTTTTTGCAGTTCAGTTTACGTGAAAATAGTATTTCTTTTATCACATTGAGCCTTTAACGGGGTTTATATTGAGTTCAAATCTAGATTTAAATGTATTATTCTAATTTTCAATCAATTGTTTGAAGTTTGTGAAATTCGAACAGATTCGTTCAAACTAATTTGTAGTTTATACTAACCCAAATTAAAGCCAGATTCAGTTTTAAGGCGCACGCAGTTTAAAATCACTGTTTAGGGCGCACGCAGAATCCTCCAGTCGCTCATCAAAGAGAAAAACAGGTCTCAAACCAGCCGCTCAAAATTGTATGATAATTCCACAAGTGTTTGTACTCGTAAAATATGGTAGTAGATGTTTACAGGATATAGCAGTATGATCGCTTCCAAATTACAACCATCAAGAAAATTAAATACGAGGTCTTGTTTTAATGGGCGTTTGGAAGCTATAAATATAGCTTGATGGGAATCATTACATCTTCCTCCAACATTAATACAATATTGGAGACTAGGCGCGGTAAATAGCTCGTAAAGCTAATATACTCAGGTACTCAATGCCTTTTTCTTTGAAGTTTAGTGCCTTGAGTTGGAGCCCTCATTGCTTGACAAGTACTTGTAGCATAGGCTACTATGGCGGTATAAACGAACCAATCTTCCATCATGCAGTAATAATTATGTCTTCGAATTAAAATGTTCTCTATAACAGAGGCCTTGATTGGTATGTTATATCGTAAAATTCCTCATTTGAATCCCGCGATAAAATATTAGTCCAGATTTTATTACAGATTGAGACTTCAATTTCTAGACTCAATCTGTAGATTGTTGATCTTCAATAAACTGTTACACACTGTTATTACAACTGCTATTTCCATTCAATGTATTCTCGTGATTTTTCGCGATTTATTGTTATGTTTTGATTGTTTAATCAGCAAAGATATTTGGGTATCATGATTGATCTGAAAAAACGTCTAATTTCAAGAAAACTACAACAGGGGTGTAGCTCTAGGGTCCAAGCTCAATGACGTACCCACATCCCAGACTTGGGAAAAATTCAGTTTCTGTCACCCCCATAAATTGTTAGCCTCGCAAAAATGGTCGTTAATTGTCATTTTATTTATTTATGAAATAAAATAATATTTTATTAATAATTTATATACCTCCTTTATAAACCTCCAGAACATTTTACTCCAGAAGTCTATAATCTTTCATAATACGAGTGTTTAGTGTAAATAGAAATACAAATCTCAGTACCCTTTTTGAATTATATTATTTTATTTTCCAGTGATAAAATAATTCAAAAAAGGGTACCGAGATTTGTATTTCTATTTATATTACAAGTAGCCCTAAACAGAAAAGAGACGAGTATAGTGGTATGGCACAGTGGTATAGGCCTACTGAAAAAGTGCCCATATAGACTGGTGTCAAAACAAACATTTCCAGTTGCCATGAAATCTGGTTGCTGTCACTCCTTGACTCCTCGTGAGTTCATCTTTGGTCATCTGTCAACAATGTCGAATCTTATCATGCCTCTGGGCCCTCTGCTATTCTATACCAAATTCTATCCACAATTTTTCTCTGCTGGATATTCCCCAATCACTTTGTTTTCTCTTTTTGAAACTTCTTCGTCGCACAATCTCTCTTTCCAGCATCCTTCTTAATTATTAATAAACGGAAATCCTAATTAAATTAGAATTTAGTGCTGTAAATCACCCCGAAGACTTCTGCTACTTGTTAATGCAAGTATTTATTGTTTAATTAGCAAAAATTTAGAGGTTCAATATAAAACCACACTAGTAAAAAACTACCTTAATTATATATAAAACTACTTCCTTTATTAATACATTTATCATGTGTGCCCACTTACGACTCCCTTTCTTAGCCACAAGCTCATTTCAAATATTCTCACTCAAAATATTGTTCCTTCATTTCACAAAACATTGATCTAAGCAAAAACGAGAGTTGATTCTTTACAAGTCGTTATCTCAGACTTATTGTTAGTTCTTGCCGTCTCAGCTAAATTCTTGGCTCTCTAATATACCAGCTTCCCATTGCCTTACACATTCCATAGAATATAATAAAGAATAATAGATGCGATGAATTTCATCTAGCCAATGAACAAATTAAGTCAATGGATTGAATGAACACTGTTTTGGATAATTTTTTCAGATTGTGATTTTTAAAACTCTACATTGTAACTTATATTCTAGGGAATCGTGATAGATACCGTAATATTGGAACGTGAATAGATAAGTTGCAAAAGCGATTGCTATTCTTGTCAAAGTGAGTGATTTTCATTAAAATGGAATGTGAAAAAACAAAAATTAAGCCAATAAAATCAAAAAATGAATCTAGTTGATAAATAAATAGAAAATCCAATACAAATAATATCGTCGATGTGGAAAGTTATTAGTTTTTTATAAACCTGATCCAAAACACTGATCGTCGATAAGAAACAATGATCAAAATCATAACAATGTCATATTATCACAGCACAACTTTTGTCCAGTATAATATACGATTAACAAAATTATTCTGATTCTATATTCTTTAATATTCCAAGACAACTGAGCATTCTATATAGAACATGTAAGAGGTTAGAGCACATACCGTGTTATGGTACCTACTATAATAATATACATCTCAATACTGTAACATAATAAATATTTACATTTTTGTATTCAAATACATTATGAAATATGTAGGGTTTAGGGTTAGTACTTGAGGTTTAGTAGCTAATAAAATAGTTTAGGGTTAGTTTCCTAGAATTGATTAGATGAAAATCGACTTACTCAAAAGCGGTGGCAAAATATTGAAGATGGCTAAGCACAGAAAAACATCGCGCGCGAATACCTTCGGTGAGCACATGTTTATTACCGACAATATACCGCAACAATATTCACCGGCTGAGGAGCGCAGCCAGACTGAAGCAAAGCACTGACGAGAGAAACGATTCCAACGTGAGAGATGTGTGAACGCAGCAGCAGCAGCATCAAAGAGCCAATAGGAGCGATCCCCTCCACTTATCCCACAACACGTTCATATTCCTGGGAGGGCTGCTTTTGTCAACCCAAGTACTTTCCTGAAGTGAAGTCTGCACTTTTGTGAAGGCACCTATTGTGTTTTAATCCTTTTACTATCGGTTTATTTTGGATAAACAACTCACTTTGAAGAGATTTTGTATAATGTGATCTGTGAATAATCCCATTGCATTAACAGCTTTTGGGGTCTGTATATCATGCAGTACTTCTATATCTCATAGTGTACAAAATACGAGATCTTTTTTTGCACTGGACTCTTGTTTGAAAAAAGATTTAAATTGCTCCACAGTTTATCGCTTAGGTTCACACATAATGAACCTTTTAACTATTTTCAAGTTATATCTTCTCATCAAATCTGAAGAGAAGATGAACGTTATAAAAATATTCCCAAATAAAGTAAGCATACTATTCTCGCAATTTCGAAACAAAAATATTGCTTCAGGAAATATTCCTCATAAGGTGTGTGAGTAGATCTCTTCATCAATATTGTAAATGTCTTAGCTCGACTCTGACCGAGATGAAAAGTAAGAACACTCACTGATTTATTTTATCCCGTTCTTGATTCAAATAAATAAAACGTAATAATATACTAGTAGTTCTGTGAACAGTAGACCTCACGCAGTATTCTCATCCACAAGTACCTGATTGAAACTATAGACCTTATGGAAATACAGCAATAGACTGGCTTCTCCACACATCTGTGTAGTGTGTAATCACTCGTCAGCTGATTTATGATGAATAATTCTATAGTCTGATTTTTACTTTCCTTGCCCTATTACCATAGGTAAGGAAAGTATTGCTTTCCGAAAAAAATTAAAAAGGTACCCCAATTTCTAAATTTCTATACGTTTCAAGGTCTCCTGAGTCCAATAAAGTGGTTTTTGGGTATTGGTCTGTATGTGTGTGTGTGTGTGTGTGTGTGTGTGTGTGTGTGTGGTGTGTGTGTGTGTGTGTGTGTGTGTGTGTATGAGTGTATGTGCGTCTGTGTACACGATATCTCATCTCCTAGTTAACGAAATGACTTGAAATTTGGAACTTAAGATCCTTCCCCTATAAGGATCCGACACGAACAATTTCGATCAAATGCAATTCAAGATGGCGGCTAAAATAGCGAAAATGTTGTCAAAAACAGGGTTTTCGCGATTTTCTCAAAAATGGCTCCAATGATTTAGATCAAATTTATACCTAGAATAGTCATTGATAAGCTCTATCAAGTTCCATAAGTCCCATGTCTGTAAAAATTTCAGGAGCTCCGCCCCATCTATGCAAAGTTTGATTTTAGATTCCTAATTATCAGGCTTTAGATAAAATTTAAACAAAAAATTTCGAATGGAAAATATTGAGCATGGGAATCTCTACAATTAATGTTCACTAACATTTTCACCTAAAATTGAAAATAAGCTCGAAATTTGAGAAAATGTTATTATTTCAATTACAAACTTTTGGCAACTGTTGATTCTATTAAATCATTCACTATGAAGAGATAGCAAACTTCGTGTGTCTCCAGCCTTATTGTCCTGTCACCAGCTGGCTTGGATCTTTGAATAGTAGACTTGAGATGCGCGGGAACACTAGCGTCAGGTGATAAATTTTCATAATGGCAAGGAAAGTTGTGTGAGTGCGCCACACCAGATTTTCAAATAATAATATTACTAAATCATAAATACAGGAACTATTCGCTATTGAATGCGGGAATTCGCCGGGAGAATAATATATATTCAATTTCTCAATTACATGTATAATATTGCAGTTGAATTCCAGAAATATTGAGAACTCATTATACTTTCTTGATCAAAAATCAAAGCATTGAAAATTATTATTCATCAATCATCTTGGAACCAATTCACATATAGAATCTAAGCCCGTGAAACATTTTTATAAAGCTGTATAGTGCGATCCTCACAAAGCATCAGTTTGGTCATTTTTAAGGATCAGTTTGGTCATTTTAAGGATATATTATTATTGCGAAATAAAGAATTCGTTAAATCTTACTTAGAGGTGATCAACGTCGCAAGATATATCTTCATTTAGAAAGAGTGGGCCGACAGCAGTTTAATATCAATAACAATGAAAGTTTGACCAAAAACCGCATTCATTTTGTGAATTTTTGTTTTGTAAAATTATTCATTCACATGTTTTGGCTATGATGCCATTATCACTATCAAGACTTGATAATGGATGGCATCAATTCAATTCAATTTCAATTCAATTTATTTTTTTTTACACACACATACAAGTTTAATACAGATATTTACAAAAAGAATGCATGCAAACAACAACAACAATACACATTAAAACAAAATAAAAAGAAAGTGGTGCAAAAAAGTATGAAAGATTGAAGGGTTTTTCCAACTATGGATATCCATGTACTAGGAAAACCTTCAATCCTTGAGAAGGTGAAAAAGGTATCAGGAAAAGTTCGCATCCACATCCGTTTTTACCCTCTTTGTAATAAATATTCTGCACAAATCAAACTGAATAACTTGAAAAAAATAGTTGAATCGAATTGTTGACATTCCTTACCTCCCCATTCATTTTTGATCGCACCTCTTGTCGGGTTGTTTCAGATCCCTTCAGATCACCCTTTAAATTATGGGGTGGTTCGCTTGAAAAATGTGTCAATGTGTACGCTCACTCTCTCACTCGTATGCACTTTTATTCCCTTCTCTCTCCAAACGACACAGGTATCCTGAGCTGAGGGCGCGATTGCATCTGCCTTCCAAACAATTAATGTTTCACAAATAATGTCTAGAAGGGTGGAGATCGCTTCTATTTACTTATCACAGTGTATCAAACCCCCCGGGGTGTTTGTTTGTTTGCTAGGGAAGAAAGTGAACCGTAATACTCTAGTATTCCCGGTTTTTATAGTATACTGTGATAGGTGAATGTTCTGCCGAGAAGCTCAAGAGTGATCTATAATTATTTAGAATCACCGCTGCCTTCAGGGCTGCTATGAATAAATCTGGAATATTAAGAAACCCTTTTTCATTGTGATGGAGTGCAGTAGGTAAAATTGCTCTTGGAGCCTATCAGTATAAAGTATTATCCACCCCATTCTGGTGGATTTGATTGAGATTGATGTACTGTGGCTAGTAGATTGATGAAGTGACTGCCGGGTCTGTATGGGGATCACTAATCCTTTCAACTATTATTCCGTCAATGAGTCCGGATAAGCTCTAGGTACCATCCATCTCCCATCACTAGGTGAGGGAATACTGTATAAAATGAGTGTTTGGAGAAAGAAGGTGAGTGATTGTTACGAATTCCTTTTCAGCTGAGGGTGAAAGATGCAAATTAACTGTCTCCATAATAATTGGACTCTGATTGGTAAACTGGGAATATGAATGCTTCCAGTTCTCAGTGACATGCACTTTGAGAGTTATAACGTATTTCTCCTATGTTATTGAATATTCAGTACCTTAACCTCAACTCACTTTTTCAATCTCTTATGAGATTGTTGAAATTGTTCTTATTGATTGTTGTTATGAAATTGTGAGATTTTTCAATCTCTTATGAAATACTTTTTTCAACTTACCTAATCTTTATTTTGTGTTCCAAAGGGAGATTCACTTTGAAATGTCAGCATATAAATCAATCAATCAATCAATAGTTTATTTTTCCTTCAAACAATGCATACATGAGTGTCTATAATTACATAAATACAATTGACAATTAACAAAATAAGTTAAAAGTAAAATAATATTAAATACGGAAAGTCCCTGGAAAGGTTAAAAACCTGAGCGCAGGGGCAGAGTTTTACTAAAAACAAATTTATCTCTAAAATGAATAAAATTGGTGGATTCCTATTAACATCTAAATTTGAAGAAATTCACAAAGAAGGAAAGTAGAAAAAAGTAAGAAAATACGAGATTCTAAAATAAAAAAGCAGACATTCTTGAATGATTGTGAACTTATCCTAGTTACAATTACAAGAAATCACTTATCCTAGGATGTGAAGAAGCAATCCATAAATCTATTTCTCTCAGAAGTCTTCCATTCAAATTATCTGTTATAAAAAGAGCAGGTATCACATTTATAAGCTTATGCACAATATAATCAAACTGTCTTCTACAAATGGATGAAACTGCATTGTGTGGTTCAAAGGTAATGGTTGAGGACGGAGTTTGTAAGGTGATATACGGAGGTTGAAATTTCTCTATGTTTATTAATGTAATGTAATTAAACTCTTCATATACAGCTGCTCAACCGTCAATACAGTCAATAATATCAATGTCTTCCATTCAACCAATATATCAACTGTTTAGAGTTGAGCTCACTTAAGCTATTCAAAAAGGAACATTCCTGCCAAATTTCATGGAAATCCAATCTTGCGATTGGCTGAAAATGCGTCGTATATAACAGACATTAGAAAAATCTGGTACATTTAGAACGTAGACCTCACGTCTACGTTCATTTTAGAACGTAGACCTCACGTTCACGTGAGGTTTACCGTACTCTCGATCAATAAACCCTGGAAATTGGTCTTCTGCTGTGAACCTCCCTTTTATAAAGTCAATAATTAATATTTTCATATTGATCGGAATCGCTCGAATTGGCTGGTAAACAGTGAGTGGATATAAGCGCCAAATTCCTCTTGAAAATAAAGCAACACAATCGAAGGTAATCAATACATAGCCTATAAAATAAACGTGAATTTCCTTCAAAATGTTGGCAAATAAGTTATAATAGTCGACAAACATTTGATAATGGAGAGAAAATGAGCAATTATGATTTTTCCTTCTTTCTCACACGAACAAGAGAATACAAACTCTCTTGATTTTGGTGGTGTGCGCTGAATATAAATTCGTTTGGCCAAATTAACATATTCCGGTGCCTCAGATTTCGATCTTTGAATAATAAACAAAGTCCACATTTGAGCTTCCACATGAAATATGGTCTGAAACCCATCGTAAAATTTCGAATTTTATTACTCAACAAGCAACAAGTGATAGAAAACACCGATAAAATGCCGGTATTCTCCCAACCACCAATGTAAAGGGTAGAATGAAGATCTCATTAATTAGTGATATTTTATCAGCTCAATTCGATTTTATCAGATTTTATGTCTTTCTGATAATGATGTTCAAGGAAAAATGTTTTGTTTAGAAGGAGATTTTGTGAATGAATGATTGTCAACTGATTATTAGTCCAAAACTTACGCATTGATAACCACCTGTTGATCCAAGCAGTATAATGAGGAACGAATTTTGTTACATGCTCAAATTTGGTTTATTTACGATCTTTCCTTAGGGAATAGATCGAACATCAATTCCAATTTGAACCCTCATGTAAAGGAACTTTGTTGTCAAACGTAAAAGTTTATCAAACTCCAAAAAAAATTGAACGATTACACGATGAACGATTACACGATGAACGATTTCATATACGATATCACACTACTAGGCATTGCTTGCGTTATAAGTCGGGGATTAGTCTCAAGTGATGCATTTTCCTTATAGCAATCATTTCTATTATTACAGGAAGATGATATCGGTGAAAGAATTTTAATTGATCAAGTTTCCTCCTCAAGAAATAAGAATATTATTTCCTTCTTTCTTTCTAAAATAAAAGCTTCCTCCTTCATATTGAGATGCTCCAATAGTTCATGAATTCACGAGAAATGAACCAATGTTTGAAATGTTTTCCTGAATACCTGTAATACAAAATACCTGAAATATATTACAAATAAGTAAATGTGAATGTAATATGAGTAAATGTTTTGAATAAATACCTACATTACATATCCTGGACATAATAAATTTGCTACCTAGGACTCAGACACAATTTACTATTTGCGGAATATGAAATAGTAGATCTTGAAACGGTAATGGTACAGACTCAAGGAGGCTTTTTGTCAACACTATGAACGTATTTCATATAAACATTTCCTCTAGTTCCTAGAACCTAGAATTCAATATTTGTCATCATAGATGAAAAACCATTTGAAAATTATATCTACTATCAATGCATAAATTTCAAATTCATCCATTCTCCCTTTGTAGCTCATCATTGAAGTGTGAAACCATTAGTACATAGAGAAAATAAATAATGTCAGCATCTACCGACATTTACACAGTAGTTCACCCTCAGTTGACATGCAAAACTATCACACTTCATTCACTTTTATTGCGGTAAGCATTTACTTTTATTATGACAAGCATTAAAAAGCCACATGTCTTTTGAACTTGGCCTACCTACTATTACAATAACACCAACAACTGGCAAGAAAATATGCATTTGGAAATTGTTAATGACGTTGACTACAGCCATTATTCCTATCCTGGAACACGACATACACAGTGCACCATTGGTCTCACATGTAGAAGACATTGCCGTTTGATATGGGCCTAGGAACTAAGCCAAGAATGTCCAAGGATTTATCTTCAACGTACTGCACTTGAGTTACTGCTAACTGAAATATCCGTGCTCGTTCTCTCATTACGTTTTCCACAAGCTCATACTGTTCCTCACACTGTTAGCCTACAGTAATGAATAGAATAACATTATGTCTGTACTCGGCACCTTTGAGTTATGCTTGTAAACAATTCAAAGCAACAGTGACATGCGTTTGCATGTTAATAAACTCGAATCAATTCAGCCTGCATGTGCCAGAAAGAAAATAAATCATTATACTAAATAAATATGCATTATCCACTTCTGCATGTAGAAGTTGGATATTGATTTAGAACAGTTGCAGGCAACTTGGGGAGTCGCATTATTTCTTTAGAATCTGCGAAAATATTCTTATCAATATGGAAAAAGGAAGATACTTCATTTTTTTCTATGTAGTATGTAAACACGACATATGCAGTCAAATATCAAGTAAATAATTAAAAACTTTTACTTACTGACTGAAGTACTTTCCGTCTAGCGGTCATTTTCAACAGAAGATTTCTGGCATGTGCCAGAAAGAAAATAAATCATTATACTAAATAAATATGCATTATCCACTTCTGCATGTAGAAGTTGAATATTGATTTAGAACAGTTGCAGGCAACTTGGGGAGTCGCATTATTTCTTTAGAATCTGCGAAAAGATTCTTATCAATATGGAAAAAGGAAGATACTTCATTTTTTTCTATGTAGTATGTAAACACGACATGCAGTCAAATATAAAGTAAATAATTAAAAACTTTTACTTACTGACTGAAGTACTTTCCGTCTAGCGATCATTTTCAACAGAAGATACTTCATTTTAAAATCAATTCAAACACCAGTCAATCTATTCTTCTCATAAACTGATTTGATTCATCTAATAATGAATTTCTCAAGAGATTCATTCACCATTGCTAAAGCAAATAATATATTGAACAATCTTGCCAGGGAACTGTTTCAAAACTGTACGCTATTTCAACTTAACGACAAAATTTGTTTGATCTTCACTTTCTCAACATTTTTATATTGGAATTTGTAAATTTGTGATAGGTTTAATCCACAAATGATTATAAATTCGCTTATCGCAGAAATTGACAGGAAACATAATTCATTATCCTTCAACACAGCTCTTGTTACGTATATCTATTGCAGCAATGAACTGCAACTTTTTAGCAATGAAAAATAACCAGTTCTTAAAACTTGGCGCCATCATTAGGTCTCTTGTTGATTTAATTTCGTAGAATTGATGTTCATTCCATAAATTGAACTAGGTCAATAATTATTAAGTAGTACACGGTAATACTTATACCGTTTGATTTCTCAGGATCTGAAATTGCTCCACATCCTTCAATAACAACAAGTGAATGTCCGCCAAAAGATCAAAATCTTGGGGTTTTTGTGTTTTGTTTCAATGTGGAAATTATTGAAGAATTGGAAAGTCGCACATAACCTTTATTCGGACAATTTATTTTATGAAATTGGGATGAAAAGAAGTTTTGGACTGTAGTCTATTTCTTTGTCCTTAAGTTGATTGTGAATGATAAATAAATAGGTAAATAGAAATCGTAGATATCACCAGCAAAATATAAACAAATCCACACATTCATTTGAAAATATATCATCTAATATGATGTGGATATGTTTTGTCCCGGATTATTTCAAGCCTGCTACTCCCGCTTAAGCCAACTCCTCTGAATATGATTCATGAGTTGTAAAATCGCTTCCCGTTGGTTCGGAACTCACTTAAAACTGTAGGTCCATTCATCTCTCATCATCATCATCCGTCTCATCACCCACGCACAGGCCTAGAGCTCATGTAGGCATCACTCTCAGCAAAAAATCCTGAATATTATAACGCCTCAAAGCGTGTAGGGTTTAGAGGAGTCATCAGTGTGCCACATTATTGGCTTTCAGACTGGTTTCTACGATTTTTGCAGATTTTACCGATTTAGTATATTTTTAGCATGTTCGGACTCCCCAATCTTCCTTCATTAAATTTCTCATAAGGACGAGGATAAAGGACCAAATTAACTTTTTCACTTTTCTTTCTTCTAATGCATTAGGCCTACTTACTTTGCATGCTACGATGTAGGTATTTTACTAACTTACCGTACTTTGCATGTTGAATCAATGATGATGATTATTTATTGCAATGGTTTAATGCCTGTCAATTCCATCA